>NC_092162.1:69390145-69410145 GCF_045791955.1 Oncorhynchus clarkii lewisi
GCGTGCGTGACCAATACAATTTGATTTGATTTGGTATTGTCCTATAGTACAGGGAGTTAGTTAACAGTATTGACCTATAGTACAGGGAGTTGGGTAACAGTATTGTCCTATAGTACAGGGAGTTGGGTAACAGTATTGTCCTATAGTACAGGGAGTTAGTTAACAGTATTGACCTATAGTACAGGGAGTTGGGTAACAGTATTGTCCTATAGTACAGGGAGTTAGTTAACAGTATTGACCTATAGTACAGGGAGTTGGGTAACAGTATTGTCCTATAGTACAGGGAGTTGGGTAACAGTATTGACCTATAGTACAGGGAGTTGGGTAACAGTATTGTCCTATAGTACAGGGAGTTGGGTAACAGTATTGTCCTATAGTACAGGGAGTTGGGTAACAGTATTGTCCTATAGTACAGGGAGTTGGGTAACAGTATTGTCCTATAGTACAGGGAGTTGGGTAACAGTATTGACCTATAGTACAGGGAGTTGGGTAACAGTATTGTCCTATAGTACAGGGAGTTGGGTAACAGTATTGTCCTATAGTACAGGGAGTTGGGTAACAGTATTGACCTATAGTACAGGGAGTTGGGTAACAGTATTGTCCTATAGTACAGGGAGTTGGGTAACAGTATTGTCCTATAGTACAGGGAGTTGGGTAACAGTATTGTCCTATAGTACAGGGAGTTAGTTAACAGTATTGACCTATAGTACAGGGAGTTGGGTAACAGTATTGTCCTATAGTACAGGGAGTTAGTTAACAGTATTGACCTATAGTACAGGGAGTTGGGTAACAGTATTGTCCTATAGTACAGGGAGTTGGGTAACAGTATTGTCCTATAGTACAGGGAGTTAGTTAACAGTATTGACCTATAGTACAGGGAGTTGGGTAACAGTATTGACCTATAGTACAGGGAGTTGGGTAACAGTATTGTCCTATAGTACAGGGAGTTGGGTAACAGTATTGTCCTATAGTACAGGGAGTTAGTTAACAGTATTGACCTATAGTACAGGGAGTTAAGTAACGGTATTGTCCAACATTACAGAGAGTTAGGTAACAGTATTATATGGTATTGTGATAAATATAGTCTACCTAATTCCCCTGAACTAAGACGCCACTACTCTCTAACTTTAGACATAACAACCTTTCAAATTTGCTGGTGAACGTGACTTGAGTTACTTTAATTAAGCTTTTGGTGGGGAATAGCTTTGTCTTGCGGGGCAAGAGGAAATTAGAGTATTTTTGGAGGGAAACTATATTTTCGGAGCTATATTTATTTACATGTTCTATATGTGGTTCTGTTGGTGGAGGGTTGATGTCATATGTTACGTGTGTTAGAAATGGTCCCACATCCAGTCTGTAAACTGAATTCATCACAGAGTCACAGATTTGACATTTCAAAACTGCTTGATGTTGTTTGTGTATTGTGTCTATCAGTGTTGTAAAGTACTTAAGTAAAAAATACTTGAAAGTACTACTTAAATAGTTTTTGTAGGGTATCTGTACTTTACTATTTATATTTTTGACAACTTTTACTTCACTACATTCCAAAAGAAAAGTATGTACTTTTTACTCCTGACACCCAAAAGTATTAATTGCATTTTGAATGCTTAGCAGGACAAGAAAATGGTCTAACTCATACACTTATCAAGAGAACCTCCCTGGTCATCCCTACTACCTCTGATCTGGAGGACTCACTAAACAGAGAACCTCCCTGGCCATCCCTACTGCCTCTGATCTGGAGGGCTCACTAAACAGAGAACCTCCCTGGTCATCCCTACTGCCTCTGATCTGGAGGGCTCACTAAACAGAGAACCTCCCTGGTCATCCCTACTGCCTCTGATCTGGAGGACTCACTAAACAGAGAACATCCCTGGTCATCCCTACTGCCTCTGATCTGGAGGACTCACTAAACACATGCTTCGTTTGTAAATTATGTCTGAGTGTTGGAGCATGTCCCTGTGGCTATCCGTAAATTAAAAAAAACAAGAAAATGATGCTGTCTGGTTTGCTTAATATAAGGAATTTGAAATTATTTATACTTTTACTTTTGATACCTAAGTATATTTAAAACCAAATACTTTAAAACTTTTACTCAAGTAGTATTTTACTGGGTGATTTTAACTTTTACTTTAGTCGTTTTCTATTGTCTATATTTGGCTGTAGAATACAAATTTAATTAATTGAGATAAAGGTTGTGGCTCATTTATAGAGCAAATATAACCTAATGTTCAGTTCATCTGAGGGCCAAAACAAAGAGACTGCTGAGATCATTTGGTTGTGCGGTGCTGAGGAGTGTTTTCTCGGCTCACACAGGAGTAATAAAGGCTTAGTTCAAACATTTTGTGATTTTTTTTCTTCTTCTCCAAACATAAAAAAAAGAAACGTTTTAGTATAATGTTTTTTTTTTTAAGGGGTGCTGCTCACCTTCAGCATCCCTACCTCCTGCGGCTTTGCATTAGAGAACCACAGCTGTAACCCTGGTGCCCTCTATCTGTGGGCTGATATACCCTTTTAACACTACTGAGCAGAACCTGCTTGAATTACCTCTAATTCCCAGCAGAGGGCAGTCTGTTATTAGGACCCACAGTGGGACTCACAACACTAAGACGTAACAGCAAGCCTTCTGAGCAGCATGTACAGTATGGAGGAAGGTGGAAGGTAAGCTATCTCCAAGAGTCAAAAACAAAACGACCAAACAAACGTCTTTAAGAAGGACTTTAACAGGCAGTATCACAACCGGCCGTGATTGGGAGTCCCATAGGGCGGTACACAATTTGGCCCAGCGTCGTCCGGGTTTGGCCGATGTAGGCCGTCATTGTAAATAATAATTTGTTGTTAACTGACTTGCATAGTTAAATAAAGGTAATATATATTTATATTATTAAAAAGTATATATGTTTATTTTGTTTTGGTTCATAATCTGTGTACAATACAAGGTGGAGGGCATTTTATCCTAAACAAGGACATCATTAGGATACAAGTTGCAAATAAAGTCTGACTAGGTGTGAGTGAAGTCCTTCACTTTGGACTAAAGGACTTTAAGTTAACCTCAGAAAGAATGTGAACAACAAACAAGATGGTTGAAAAAGGAGAAAGGTAGAATTCCCCCCTCCTCTCCCTCTTCTCCCTCCTGTGGAACTGTAGTTTCTGGTTGGTTTCTAAACCCACATTAATGGAGCCAACAGGTCAGTTGAGAGAAAGGTCACCGTTTCCTTTCCTTGGTGCTCTAATGATACGTTGAAAGTAGTGCACTATGAAGGGAGTAGGGTGCCATTTGAGACGCTTCACTAATGTGAAGGGCTGTAGCTATTTCCTCATCCTCTTATCTATACTCTTGACCTTAACACGATATCCACCCAGAAGAAGAAGGACTTCAACACGATCTCCACTCTCACCCAGAAACAGGACTTTAACAGGATCTCCACTCTCACCCAGAAACAGAAGGACTTTAACAGGATCTCCACTCTCACCCAGAAACAGAAGGACTTCAACAGGATCTCCACTCTCACCCAGAAACAGAAGGACTTTAACAGGATCTCCACTCTCACCCAGAAACAGAAGGACTTCAACAGGATCTCCACTCTCACCCAGAAACAGGACTTTAACAGGATCTCCACTCTCACCCAGAAACAGAAGGACTTTAACAGGATCTCCACTCTCACCCAGAAACAGAAGGACTTTAACAGGATCTCCACTCTCACCCAGAAACAGAAGGACTTTAACAGGATCTCCACTCTCACCCAGAAACAGAAGGACTTTAACAGGATCTCCACTCTCACCCAGAAACAGGACTTTAACAGGACCTCCACTCTCACCCAGAAACAGAAGGACTTTAACAGGATCTCCACTCTCACCCAGAAACAGGACTTTAACAGGATCTCCACTCTCACCCAGAAACAGAAGGACTTTAACAGGATCTCCACTCTCACCCAGAAACAGGACTTTAACAGGATCTCCACTCTCACCCAGAAACAGGACTTCAACAGGATCTCCACTCTCACCCAGAAACAGGACTTTAACAGGATCTCCACTCTCACCCAGAAACAGAAGGACTTTAACAGGATCTCCACTCTCACCCAGAAACAGGACTTTAACAGGATCTCCACTCTCACCCAGAAACAGGACTTTAACAGGATCTCCACTCTCACCCAGAAACAGAAGGACTTTAACAGGATCTCCACTCTCACCCAGAAACAGGACTTCAACAGGATCTCCACTCTCACCCAGAAACAGGACTTCAACAGGATCTCCACTCTCACCCAGAAACAGGACTTCAACAGGATCTCCACTCTCACCCAGAAACAGGACTTCAACAGGATCTCCACTCTCACCCAGAAACAGGACTTCAACAGGATCTCCACTCTCACCCAGAAACAGGACTTCAACAGGATCTCCACTCTCACCCAGAAACAGGACTTCAACAGGATCTCCACTCTCACCCAGAAACAGAAGGAATTTGCTCGGGAAGGGCTGCTAAGATAAGATAACAAGTCATGTGTCCTAAATGGCACCCTATCACCTACACAGTGCACTACTCAGCTCTGGGCCCTGGTTAAAAGTAGTGCACTATGTAGGTGATAGGGTGTGACTTGGGACATTTTCATGGTTTGAAACTTGAAACCCATTGCTATGGATTGAGTCCTATTTGCTTAGAACTCCACAGCCCCTCATTGATTATACCTTACATGTAAAACGCCTGTAATATTGAACAAAGAACCATCGACCTTCATGGTATAAACCAGACCAATCTGTAGTATATATATAAACCAGACCAATCTGTAGTATATATATAAACCAGACCAATCTGTAGTATAATTATAAACCAGACCAATCTGTGGTATAATTATAAACCAGACCAATCTGTAGTATATATGTAAACCAGACCAATCTGTAGTATATATATAAACCAGACCAATCTGTAGTATAATTATAAACCAGACCAATCTGTAGTATAATTATAAACCAGACCAATCTGTAGTATATATATAAACCAGACCAATCTGTAGTATATATATAAACCAGACCAATCTGTAGTATAATTATAAACCAGACCAATCTGTGGTATAATTATAAACCAGACCAATCTGTAGTATAATTATAAACCAGACCAATCTGTAGTATAATTATAAACCAGACCAATCTGTAGTATATATATAAACCAGACCAATCTGTAGTATAATTATAAACCAGACCAATCTGTGGTATAATTATAAACCAGACCAATCTGTAGTATATATGTAAACCAGACCAATCTGTAGTATATATATAAACCAGACCAATCTGTAGTATATATATAAACCAGACCAATCTGTAGTATAATTATAAACCAGACCAATCTGTAGTATAATTATAAACCAAACCAATCTGTAGTATAATTATAAACCAGACCAATCTGTAGTATAATTATAAACCAGACCAATCTGTAGTATAATTATAAACCAGACCAATCTGTAGTATAATTATAAACCAGACCAATCTGTAGTATAATTATAAACCAGACCAATCTGTGGTATAATTATAGACCAGACCAATCTGTAGTATAATTATAAACCAGACCAATCTGTAGTATAATTATAAACCAGACCAATCTGTAGTATAATTATAAACCAGACCAATCTGTAGTATAATTATAAACCAGATCAATCTGTAGTATAATTATAAACCAGACCAATCTGTTGTATATATACAAACCAGACCAATCTGTAGTATAATTATAAACCAGACCAATCTGTAGTATAATTATAAACCAGACCAATCTGTAGTATATATATAAACCAGACCAATCTGTTGTATATATACAAACCAGACCAATCTGTAGTATAATTATAAACCAGACCAATCTGTTGTATATATACAAACCAGACCAATCTGTAGTATAATTATAAACCAGACCAATCTGTAGTATAATTATAAACCAGACCAATCTGTAGTATAATTATAAACCAGACCAATCTGTTGTATATATACAAACCAGACCAATCTGTAGTATAATTATAAACCAGACCAATCTGTTGTATATATACAAACCAGACCAATCTGTAGTATAATTATAAACCAGACCAATCTGTAGTATAATTATAAACCAGACCAATCTGTAGTATATATATAAACCAGACCAATCTGTAGTATAATTATAAACCAGACCAATCTGTAGTATAATTATAAACCAGACCAATCTGTAGTATAATTATAAACCAGACCAATCTGTAGTATATATATAAACCAGACCAATCTGTAGTATAATTATAAACCAGACCAATCTGTAGTATAATTATAAACCAGATCAATCTGTAGTATAATTATAAACCAGACCAATCTGTAGTATAATTATAAACCAGACCAATCTGTAGTATAATTATAAACCAGACCAATCTGTAGTATATATATAAACCAGACCAATCTGTAGTATATATATAAACCAGACCAATCTGTAGTATAATTATAAACCAGACTAATCTGTAGTATAATTATAAACCAGACCAATCTGTAGTATATATATAAACCAGACCAATCTGTAGTATAATTATAAACCAGACCAATCTGTAGTATATATATAAACCAGACCAATCTGTGGTATAATTATAAACCAGACCAATCTGTAGTATAATTATAAACCAGACCAATCTGTAGTATAATTATAAACCAGACCAATCTGTGGTATATATATAAACCAGACCAATCTGTAGTATAATTATAAACCAGACCAATCTGTAGTATATATACAAACCAGACCAATCTGTAGTATAATTATAAACCAGACCAATCTGTAGTATAATTATAAACCAGACCAATCTGTAGTATATATATAAACCAGACCAATCTGTAGTATAATTATAAACCAGACCAATCTGTGGTATAATTATAAACCAGACCAATCTGTAGTATATATATAAACCAGACCAATCTGTAGTATAATTATAAACCAGACCAATCTGTAGTATATATATAAACCAGACCAATCTGTGGTATAATTATTTATTTATAATATATAAACCAATAATAATAATGATGTCTGCTACATTCTCTGACGTATTGATTTTAAAAGCAGGAGAAAATGACATGAGATTCTGCTGTGGGGTTGTTAAGTCTTATGTCCGTACAAAAAATCGCAATCAAATAGTTATCACAAGAACCCCATGGTCTGGCTACCCTGAGTCCCAGATCTGTTTGTGCTGTCTTGCTAACTCCACTACTGTCATGGAGAAGGCAAGACAGCACAAACAGATCTGGGACTCAGGCTAGGGGAAACGTCAAGATGCCCCTCAAATATCCAGAGATTCTTTTCATTCATTCATAGACACACGCGCGCACACACACACACACACACACACACACACACCTTGTACCCAGATGTTCTTTTGCATTCAGTCAGAGACCCCGGAACAGAATTGGACTGCTCAACCAAGTAATAACTCTTATCTCATAAGCAACCAAGCGCCCATCGCACTGCCTTGCTGTATCACATATTGGATAATAAGCGATTTAGACTGCAGCTACCTAGTCACTATTACCATTAACCTGTTGTGGACCTGTTGATTGTCATTCTGGTAATTATGAGTCAGGAAGTGGTGACTATTCTGGGGTTTAGGCATGGTTGGGCCAGGCCCACCCAATCAGATTGAGCAAAATAAATAAACACATTTTTGTTTTAGTTATTTATATTATTTTTATGCTCTTTACTTGTCAGTGTTCCAAACAGGATATTATTTGTATTTTTTACCTAAACATGCAAACACCATCAGATATAATTTATACCAAGCAGTGCAGTGGGTAAGTCAGATTTGATTAAATATAACAGAACAGATGAACTGGAATGACATTCACTCTCATGAGATGGGTTGCCAAAAATAACTAACTGAAAGCCACATCCCAAATAACCCATGAATATGACTCCATTGAGGCATACGTCACTGGGCTTTCTATGGCTATCAGTATCATGTGCTTGATTTTGAATGCCATTGATAAGTAGAGTTCCACAATTACATTCCAGTGTGACGTTAGTTAGCAAGAAACACCAACACTTTTTTTTGTTGTTGAATTTTTACCCCTTTTTCTCCCCAATTTCGTGGTATCCAATTGTTGTAGTAGCTACTATCTTGTCTTATCGCTACAACTCCCGTACGGGCTCGGGAGAGACGAAGGTTGAAAGTCATGCGTCCTCCGATACACAACCCAACCAGCCGCACTGCTTCTTAACGCAGCGCGCATCCAACCCGGAAGCCAGCCGCACCAATGTGTCGGAGGCTACACCGTGCACCTGGCAACCTTGGTTAGCGCGCACTGCGCCCGGCCCGCCACAGGAGTCGCTGGAGACAAGGACATCCCTACCGACCAAGTCCTCCCTAACCCGGACAGCGCTAGGCCAATTGTGCGTCGCCCCACGGACCTCCCGGTCGCAGCCGGTTACGACAGAGCCTGGGCGCGAACCCAGGGACTCTGATGGCACAGCTGGCGCTGCAGTACAGCGCCCTTAACCACTGTGCCACCCGGGAGGCCCGAACCACCGACACTTAACTGGCTAAATACATGTCCTGTATGCTTTGGTGTTTGTATGTACAGATCTCTAATGCCTTCATATAATACTGTTGTCTTCAAATCAAATCAAATCAAATGTATTTATATAGCCCTTCGTACATCAGCTGATATCTCAAAGTGCTGGCCAACATGCTGTAATGTTTCCAAAGTAATGCTTGCTTTGGTTATGGAGGTATAATGCACAGAATGCTGGCATGCTACATTTTTTACATGACATTACATACTGTCTGTTTCTACAGGTCTCTGTTCTTTCTGGAAGCTTTAAGTAGCTGTTGATCATCAGTGATCACCTAGCAACAGTAGTGATGTGGACGTATTCAATTTTCTCTGCGTCCCAAATGACACCCTTTGTACACAGCTTTTGCCCAGGGCTAGGGTTGTAAAGGAAGGTTTATATTACCGTAAACCTTCAACGTGTACCAGTAAAACTACCAGAATTGTAGAATATTTCAAGGATTTGATGTAATCTATTACAAGAGGCATCTAGTTGCCCTTTTGGGGGTACTTCAGATTATCACAGGTGTCTGTTATTTATTCTGGCTCTCTGTAAAATATATGAAATCATTAAATAATATGATTTAAAATAAAACAATTGAATGACAAAGCTGTAAAACATTATCCCACATATAAATCAGCAATTAAATGAATATCATTGGTGTTTAATATGAGGGTTTCGGGAATGAAATATATATATAATTTTTTTTTTTTTTTACACACTTTTATTTATTTTACTATGTCAATATGTATTTGTTGCCAATGTTTTAGCATCAATAGTTGGACGAGTTGCAGAGAAAATTTAAAATAATGCCATTGTTGATTAGATGCTTTTTTTTGTTAATTAGGCTATTTTCCATTGAAGCAGATTTTTTTTTTTTACAAAGTCATTCAAATATAAATTACCAAAGTTACGATAGATTGCCATAAATTTTCTGTTAATTACCAAAATTACTGAAATTAACATAACGTTGGTAAATTCCCCGTAGCTTTGCAACCCTATCCACCCATATTAGTTCATAGGATGCACAACATTATCTCTACATGGCACCAGTAACATTACCACATTATCTCTACATGGCACCAGTAACATTACAACATTATCTCTACATGGCACCAGTAACATTACAACATTATCTCTACATGGCACCAGTAACATTACAACATTATCTCTACATGGCACCAGTAACATTACAACATTATCTCTACATGGCACCAGTAACATTAAACATTATCTCTACATGGCACCAGTAACATTAAACATTATCTCTACATGGCACCAGTAACATTACAACATTATCTCTACATGGCACCAGTAACATTACAACATTATCTCTACATGGCACCAGTAACATTACAACATTATCTCTACATGGCACCAGTAACATTACAACATTATCTCTACATGGCACCAGTAAAATAAATTAATAAAAAAATATATATATTTCACCTTTATTTAACCAGGTAGGCTAGTTGAGAACAAGTTCTCATTTGCAACTGCGACCTGGCCAAGATAAAGTGTAGCAATTCGACACATACAACAACACAGAGTTACACATGGAATAAACAAAACATACAGTCAATAATACAGTAGAACAAAAGAAAATGAAAAGTCTATATACAGTGAGTGCAAATGAGGTAAGATATGGGAGTTAAGGACTGTTGAAGAACATGATAATATAATTTATTCAGTCATTGTTTTATTTTTATTCTCCAAGTGTGATATTTAAATACATATCTCATCATCACATCAATATACAGGTAGTAGGTTGATTAAAGTTAAACAATTTTCCCTTGACATTTTTTAACACAACTGGGTCTGCATTCACAGTCTCAGTGTAGCTGTGCTGATCTCGGATCAGTTTAGCCTTTCAGATCATTATAAATAAGATTACATGGACAAGGAAGGACCTGATCCTTGATCAGCACTCTTACTCTGAGACACTTTGTGGTAAATACGGGCCCTGATTATTTCAGTATGCATCCATTGGATAGAGATTATGGTTACGATAAGACTTCTGTAGAAATAAAATCTCAGTATTACATATATACACCTACTGCCTAAAGCATCATTAGACACAGTCTGGGCATGGCATCAGTCATATAGCCGTTTGGGGCGGCAGGTAGCCTTGTGGTTAGAGCGTTGGACTAGTTACCAGAAGGTTGTAAAGTTCAAATCCCCGAGCTGACAAAGTATAATTCTGTCATTCTGCCCCTGAAGAACGCAGTTGACCCCCTGTTCCTAGACCAGTTAACCCACTGTTCCTAGACCAGTTAACCCACTGTTCCTAGACCAGTTAACCCACTGTTCCTAGACCAGTTAACCCGCTGTTCCTAGACCAGTTAACCCCCTGTTCCTAGACCAGTTAACCCACTGTTCCTAGACCAGTTAACCCGCTGTTCCTAGACCAGTTAACCCCCTGTTCCTAGACCAGTTAACCCCCTGTTCCTAGACCAGTTAGCCCACTGTTCCTAGACCAGTTAACCCCCTGTTCCTAGACCAGTTAACCCACTGTTCCTAGACCAGTTAACCCACTGTTCCTAGACCAGTTAACCCACTGTTCCTAGACCAGTTAACCCACTGTTCCTAGACCAGTTAACCCACTGTTCCTAGACCAGTTAACCCACTGTTCCTAGACCAGTTAACCCCCTGTTCCTAGACCAGTTAACCCCCTGTTCCTAGACCAGTTAACCCACTGTTCCTAGACCAGTTAACCCACTGTTCCTAGACCAGTTAACCCACTGTTCCTAGACCAGTTAACCCCATGTTCCTAGGCCAGTTAACCCCCTGTTCCTAGACCAGTTAACACCCTGTTCCTAGACCAGTTAACACCCTGTTCCTAGACCAGTTAACCCCCTGTTCCTAGACCAGTTAACACCCTGTTCCTAGACCAGTTAACCCCCTGTTCCTAGACCAGTTAACCCACTGTTCCTAGACCAGTTAAACCCACTGTTCCTAGACCAGTTAACCCACTGTTCCTAGACCAGTTAACCCACTGTTCCTAGACCAGTTAACCCACTGTTCCTAGACCAGTTAACCCACTGTTCCTAGACCAGTTAACCCCCTGTTCCTAGACCAGTTAACACCCTGTTCCTAGACCAGTTAACCCCCTGTTCCTAGACCAGTTAACACCCTGTTCCTAGACCAGTTAACCCCCTGTTCCTAGACCAGTTAACCCACTGTTCCTAGACCAGTTAAACCCACTGTTCCTAGACCAGTTAACCCACTGTTCCTAGACCAGTTAACCCACTGTTCATAGACCAGTTAACCCACTGTTCCTAGACCAGTTAACCCACTGTTCCTAGACCAGTTAACCCCCTGTTCCTAGACCAGTTAACCCACTGTTCCTAGACCAGTTAACACCCTGTTCCTAGACCAGTTAACCCCCTGTTCCTAGACCAGTTAACACCCTGTTCCTAGACCAGTTAACCCCCTGTTCCTAGACCAGTTAACCCACTGTTCCTAGACCAGTTAAACCCACTGTTCCTAGACCAGTTAACCCACTGTTCCTAGACCAGTTAACCCACTGTTCCTAGACCAGTTAACACCCTGTTCCTAGACCAGTTAACCCCCTGTTCCTAGACCAGTTAACCCACTGTTCCTAGACCAGTTAAACCCACTGTTCCTAGACCAGTTAACCCACTGTTCCTAGACCAGTTAACCCACTGTTCCTAGACCAGTTAAACCCACTGTTCCTAGACCAGTTAACCCACTGTTCCCAGACCAGTTAACACCCTGTTCCTAGACCAGTTAACACCATGTTCCTAGACCAGTTAACCCCCTGTTCCTAGACCAGTTAACCCACTGTTCCTAGACCAGTTAACCCACTGTTCCTAGACCAGTTAACCCACTGTTCCTAGACCAGTTAACCCACTGTTCCTAGACCAGTTAAACCCACTGTTCCTAGACCAGTTAACCCACTGTTCCTAGACCAGTTAACCCACTGTTCCTAGACCAGTTAAACCCACTGTTCCTAGACCAGTTAAACCCACTGTTCCTAGACCAGTTAACCCACTGTTCCTAGACCAGTTAAACCCACTGTTCCTAGACCAGTTAACCCACTGTTCCTAGACCAGTTAACCCACTGTTCCTAGACCAGTTAACCCACTGTTCCTAGACCAGTTAAACCCACTGTTCCTAGACCAGTTAACCCACTGTTCCTAGACCAGTTAACCCACTGTTCCTAGACCAGTTAAACCCACTGTTCCTAGACCAGTTAAACCCACTGTTCCTAGACCAGTTAACCCACTGTTCCTAGACCAGTTAAACCCACTGTTCCTAGACCAGTTAACCCACTGTTCCTAGACCAGTTAAACCCACTGTTCCTAGACCAGTTAACCCACTGTTCCTAGGCCAGTTAACCCACTGTTCCTAGGCCATCATTGTAAATAAGAATTTATTCTTCACTGACTTGCCTAGTTAAATAAAGGTAAAGAAAAACATATTTAGACTCTACATACTGTACAATAAACTTCAATATAATACATTCTCCTCCTCACACTGTATCAACAGCGAGTGTGGTCAAAGATGATGTGTGCATTACAAATGGCACCCTATTCCTGATATAGTGCACTAGTTTTGACCGTAGCCCTATGCACTACCATAGGCCCAAGGGCCCTGGATGAAAGTAGTGTACTCTATAGGTGAACAGGATGCCAACTGAGACACAAACAATGGCAACAACAACAAAAATATTCAAAGAAAGAAGGACGTGCAGGATGCCATTCCAAGCTAGCCTGATCCCAGATCTGTGCTCTTGTCAAATCCGTAGCTGTCAATAAGGCATGACAGTGAGTGACAAGAAGTTGTCATGATAACACAAAAACAGGCAACCGGCCAATCAGGCTACGTACAAGCGGAGCATTATGCAAACAAAGCAAAAAAAAACAGTTGAGCTAGATACAGTGATTCTATAGATACAGTCTGGATCTGAATTTCCATGTTGAATCCTCAGCCAGTCAGTTAGTCCAGACAGATTAACACACTGATTAAGGCTGTGGCCTGAAGACGTGGCCCCGTTCAGTGGCATGTAGTCTTGAATACGATTAATGTATGACTGAGTCACAAATGGCATCCTAGGGAGCCATTTGGGACATTCACACAGAGAAGTTGTAGAGAGCAGAGAGAGTGGGATCAAAAAGCCAAGCAACTCTTATCTCCAGCTGGTTTCAGAAGAGGGATAAACGCTTCTTAAGAGCATCTTCTCTATGCTGTCATCCCCCATCCACAGCCAATCACACACACAGATACCAGGCCCTGAAAGGAAGGGCTAGAGAGAATATTCTTCAAAAGCTCCTTCAGTTGGAATGAATCCCCCCAGCCCCTCCCATGTGCCTCTTTCTCTCTCTCTCTTCTCTCTGTAGCAGATCAGCATTATTGGGCGGAGGGAGGGAGGGGAGGAATAATTAAAATTGAGGAGTTACAAAACCGTCATGTCAGCGCAGACACCTTTTTGTCCTTATCGTTTGTCCTCCCAGCGGTGTAGAGGGGAGGGAGAGGAGAGCAGAGGTGTAGAGGGGAGGGAGAGGACAGCTGAGGTGTAGAGGGGAGGGAGAGGACAGCAGAGGTGTAGAGGGGAGGGAGAGGACAGCAGAGGTGTAGAGGGGAGGGAGGGGACAGCAGAGGTGTGGAGGGGAGGGAGAGGACAGCAGAGGTGTAGAGGGGAGGGAGAGGACAGCAGAGGTGTAGAGGGGAGGGAGAGGACAGCAGAGGTGTAGAGGGGAGGGAGAGGACAGCAGAGGTGTGGAGGGGAGGGAGAGGACAGCAGAGGTGTAGAGGGGAGGGAGAGGACAGCAGAGGTGTAGAGGGGAGGGAGAGGGAAACAAAGCTCCACTCATTCCTCTGCTGTGCTTCTTGTGTCTTAAGACCCTGAATCAAGATATGTGTCCATTCATAGCTGACGAGCTGCCACAGTAGCTACATTTAATTCACATTCACATCATTACATTCATATTAAGCCTTTCTCAGCTCAAATCAATTCAGTTTAATGAACAGCGGGAAGATGAACCTTATCGTTTGACAATTGGAACATCTGTAACCATTTTAAGTCACATTTTCATGTTGTTTAATCCAGGCTGTATCACATCCGGCTGGGATTGGGGTTCCCATAATGCGGGCACAATTGCCCTATCTTTTCCCTATTTTGACCCGGTGTAGGCCGTCATTGTAAATAAGAATTTGTTCTTAACCGACTAGTCTAGTTAAATAATTTTTTAAATATATTTTTTTAAATAATACAAAAAAAATACGATTATTTTGTTTCGGTTTATAAACCATCTTTGTACATGGTAAAATGTTAAACATTTTGAGAACGTGACATTGATTAACCTCACAGTCAGTGTTGTATTTTGCACATTTTGTGATGAGAATCATATCAACTACCAGTTCCTTTCCAATTTCACAATGTCATAAAGATCCACTGTTCTGTTAACTGTGAATTGAAGCTTTGTGTCTCCAGATTAGTTTGTTATTAAGATGTCTCATAATCAAATGTTATGTTAACTGTAAATTGAAGCTTTGTGTCTCCAGATTAGTTTGTTATTAAGATGTCTCATTATCAAAGAGATTTAGGCCTAGATTCAATCAGATCAAGCGTTAACTGGCGATAGCCGAAACCCATATTATAGATGATGTTTTTGCTGTGTCTGAGGTGTAATTACGTCGGAGCTGTCAAATCGGTGCAACTGCTCTTGATCATTGTCACGAAGCCACACCCCTCCCATTCACGTTAGAAGTTCAGAACGAGAAAGTCTAGGCTATATAGACGATGCTCAAATTGAAAATCATTATACAAAATAATGAGGATTTCTATCAGCCTAGATTACATCTAACATTCGAATCTGTAAACAAGGCTACATAGGATTCCGTGTAGCCAGTGGCAATGTCCGCTTTAGGTATAATTCCAGGTGCAGCTTGTGGACTTGACAGCTCTAAAGCAGTTTCACCTCCGACACCTCCTACAGCGGATCTGATTGAATAATGAATGTCCTTGCAAATTTTTCATTTCCCTTTAATAAACCCTAATACGTATTTTCAGTGTTTTTACAGTATAAACTTTAATACTCCTTTTCAATGGTTTTTTTACCACATAAACCCTAATAGAGTACCACAGAATGAGTCATAATACCCATAAAACCAAACGGTCAAAGAGGGAAATGGTTCCAATCGTTTTTCCACCATACATTTTTTCCATAGGGGATTTTAAAAACACTTAAAATAAGGGCTGTGTTTCGTGTAGGTTTACCCTGGCGTGACGTTTTGGTAATCATGTAAATCTCTCTAGAACAAGGTGAATTTGATCAATTTTCACAGCCCCAGAATTAAATGCTAGTGTGTCTAGCATAAAGAACTAAAAATGCCATGTTGATCTGGATGAGACTGCGGAATCGAGGCAAAGGTAAGAATCTCTGGATTAACTATGAACCAATCTATCAAAATTATTTATAAAGCACTTTTTACATCAGCTGATGTCACAAAGTGCTATACAGAAACCCAGCCTAAAACCCCAAACAGCGAGCAATGCAGATGTAGAAGCACGGTGGCTAGGAAAAACTCCCTAGAAAGGCAGGAACCTAGGAAGTAACCTAGAGAGGAACCAGGCATGTCCTCTTCTGGCTGTGCCGGATTGAGAAATATAACAATACATGGCCAAGATGTTCAAACGTTCATAGATGACCAGCAGGGTAAATGTTAGCTAAATGTAGTAATTAATAAATTGGCTACATTTCTTTAAATGGACAATTCTGTGAACTGTCTTGTGCAAGTTTTAAATTGACACAATACCTGTTAGCAAAGGTGTCAGCTAGAGATGACGTGCAGGGATTTCTACTTTGATGCTAATTAGCATTTTCAATCCTGAGAGTAAATAGAGGCGAATATGTTGATAAAAAGTCACCTTGTTCTAGAGAGATTTACATGATTATCAAAAAGTCACACCAGGGTAAACCTACATGAAACACAGCCCTTATTTTAAGTGTTTCTAAAATCCCCTATGGGAAAAATGAATGGTGGAAAAATGATTGGAACCATTTAGCTGTTTGACCTCTAGCTTTTATGGGTATTATGACACCTCCACCATGGGGCTAAATACTCCTTTTCAATGTTTTTACCGTATAAACCCTAATACTCCTTTTCAATGTTTTTACCGTATAAACCCTAATACTCCTTTTCAATGTTTTTACCGTATAAACCCTAATACTCCGTTTCAATGTTTTTACCGTATAAACCCTAATACTCCTTTTCAATGTTTTTACCGTATAAACCCTAATACTCGGTTTCAATGTTTTTACCGTATAAACCCTAATACTCCTTTTCAATGTTTTTACCGTATAAACCCTAATACTCCTTTTCAATGTTTTTACCGTATAAACCCTAATACTCCTTTTCAATGTTTTTACCGTATAAACCCTAATACTCGGTTTCAATGTTTTTACCGTATAAACCCTAATACTCGGTTTCAATGTTTTTACCGTATAAACCCTAATACTCCTTTTCAATGTTTTTACCGTATAAACCATGATACTCCTTTTCAATGTTTTTACCGTATAAACCCTAATACTCCTTTTCAATGTTTTTACCGTATAAACCCTGATACTCCTTTTCAATGTTTTTTCCTCTGCCTCAAACTCAAATACACCTCCGCCTGTTAAAATGTGATTTCACAGTCTGTAAGATATCTTTACAAGTCCTGCAAGTCGCCAAACTCTGCTCCTGAATCCTTCCATTCAGTAAGTAACATGCCACACACTCATTCAAAAAAAGGTGTACACACAACACATCCAATGACTTTCAGGTGCAAGTTACAAAAAGTAAACTGGTTAAACTTTTCTTTCACCATGTCATACTCCTCCATTGGTAGCTAGCTATACATTCAGAATGACTATGAGGATGCCTCTGACTCCTGTTAAACAACCTCTACTCATCTCCCAAGACATAGAAACTCATAGGGTTTCTGACACATCAATGTAGAAACTCCCTTCTGTTTCCGGGGTTAGTTAGATATTGTTGAGCTCCATTGGGGGTTTCTACTGTGTTGGGTCATCATTGTGAGACTGTGGCCGTTGGGGCTTGACCTCCTGCATCTGCTCTAGTGAAGGCTGCTGCCCTTCTTGTGGTGGCGATAGAGCTGGCTGTGAGTCTCTGTTCGGATTAGGATTCCCGTTCCCATTTCCGTTGCCATTCTGGTTCTCTTTCCTATCCTTCTCACTAGGCTGGTTCAAGATGGCGGGTACGTCCTTACAACAGAAGTACTGCTTCCAGATCTTCAGGAAAGCGTCTCGGAACTTCTTGATGCGGAAGGCGTAGACGATGGGGTTGACGGCTGAGTTGCCGTGCGTGAGCAATATGGCGATGTAGATCAGGAACAGGGGTTTGTCGCAGGTCGGACAGAACAACGTGATGCAGTTGATGATGTGGAGGGGAAGCCAGCTGATGGCGAACAGGAAGAGGACCAGGGCCAGCGACTTGGCCAGTTTGAGTTCCTTGTTGTAGTACTTGTTGGGATCGGTGTGGTTGGTGGTGCAAGCCTGTAAGAATAAAGATGACCTTTAATAATGTATTATTGAAAATAACAAATAATCATTTATATAGCTTTTATAGGGGATCCATTTCCCCTAGATAGATCATCTAGTGACCTAGGTTCTAGTCTGTTTCTGTTTTTGCCATCTCCTTATTTTAATTTGATTTCACCTTTATTTAACCAGGTAGGCCAGTTGAGAACACCTTTATTTAACCAGGTAGGCCAGTTGAGAACACCTTTATTTAACCAGGTAGGCCAGTTGAGAACACCTTTATTTAACCAGGTAGGCCAGTTGAGAACACCTTTATTTAACCAGGTAGGCCAGTTGAGAACACCTTTATTTAACCAGGTAGGCCAGTTGAGAACACCTTTATTTAACCAGGTAGGCCAGTTGAGAACAAGTTCTCATTTACAACTGCGACCTGGCCAAGATAAAGCAAAGCAGTGCGACAAAAACAACAACACAGAGTTACACATAAACAAACGTACAGTCAATAACACAAAGTAAAATAAAAATAGAAAAATCTATGTACAGTGTGTGGAAATGTAGAAGAGTAGGGAGGTAGGCAATAAACAGGCCCTAGAGGTGAAAATAATTACAATTTAGCATTAATACTGGAGTGATAGATGTGCAGATGATGATGTGCAAGTAGAGATACTGGGGTGCAAAAGAGCAAGAGGGTAAGTAATAATATGGGGATGAGGTAGTCAGTCGGGTGTGACTATTGAGACTTATGACTTATGGAAGTCTCCTGTTCGGCATTACAATGAGTGACAAGGAATTGGCAAGATATCACAAATAGAGGTGGGGCGAGGCTACATGGATGGGAGGAGGGGTGGTGGTCACCTCACCTTCTTGTTGAGTTGCTTGTGAATCATGTAGAAGATCTCTGTGTAAATGACCAGCATGAGGAGTAAAGGAGGCAGCACCTGTAGTGGAAAATAGTCCAGTCCTGGTTATCTCCAGTACCATGTTTTACCCCATGCACTAGTTGAGCTACAGAGCTACTAAACAACAATACATGTATCCCTGAAATGCTTTAGTTCAACAAACAACATCAGACGCCCTGACCTCAAGTCTTATGAACATAAGATACACTACATATAGAGAGATGTTATAATACCCAGCTGATATACTACATAAAGAGAGATGTTATAATACCCAGCTGATATACTACATATATAGAGATGTTATAATACCCAGCTGATATACTACATAAAGAGAGATGTTATAATACCCAGCTGATATACTACATATAGAGAGAGAGATGTTATAATACCCAGCTGATATACTACATAAAGAGAGATGTTATAATACCCAGCTGATACACTACATAAAGAGAGATGTTATAATACCCAGCTGATACACTACATAAAGAGAGATGTTATAATACCCAGCTGATATACTACATAAAGAGAGATGTTATAATACCCAGCTGATACACTACATAAAGAGAGATGTTATAATACCCAGCTGATATACTACATAAAGAGAGATGTTATAATACCCAGCTGATACACTACATAAAGAGATATGTTATAATACCCAGCCGAAGAAGTTGAAGTAGACCATATAGTCCATGCTGATTACGTTCTCAAACTGACAGGTGATGATGAGATCCTCGTTCAGGGAACCGTTCTGCTGCAGCCTGTAGGGGGGAGACAAAAGGGGGGGGATAGAGAGGGGGTGAACAGCAGACTCGTACATTTCCTCAGTGAAAACAATGTACTGGGCAAATGTCAAATTGGCTTTTTACCAAACTACAGTACGTCAGACCACGTATTCACCCTGCACACCTTAATTGACAAACAAACAAAGCAAAACAAAGGCAAAGTCTTCACATGCTTTGTTGATTTAAAAAAAACTTTGACTCAATTTGGCATGGGGGTCTGCTATACAAATTGATGGAAAGTGGTGTTGGGGAAAAATATACGACATTATAAAATCCATGT
>NC_092162.1:69417645-69533384 GCF_045791955.1 Oncorhynchus clarkii lewisi
ATCTATTCTCTGATTTCACTTTCCGGTTTCATTAGGCTATTCTCTGATTTCAAACTATTGGTCATTGCCATAATTTAAACTCTGCCATTGCAAGTTGCGTCCCTCTTGTTTCTTCCAATGTATAGAGAAATGAAGGAGAAAACGGTTGTACTGTGCTGCCGTGGCCGTCCCATAGATGTCTCTCTCTTTGTGCCAACGGGCGAATGGCGATTGAACTCACTCTTTGATTGATCTACTAGGTTTTCTCCGAAGATATCCTAGACTATTTATTTGGGATTTAATTATTCTCCCTCCCAATTCGATTGTGAAAACGTTACTCACAATCAACGGGTGTCTCAGGCATCGCTCGTTGATTAGTCTGTTGTGACAAGGGTGTGAGTGGTTCAAATCAAATCAAATCCCTCTGAAAGGAGACTTCGAATAGGAGACAATGGACGAGATAAAAAAATAAAAGAGGATGTTATGCAGTAGACTGCAGTCCAACTAACATCAATCATATTACGTGGTTAGCAGATGTTATTGGGAGTGTAGCGAAATGCTTGTGCTTAATTTCTGACAGTGCAGTAATATCTAACAATGTCCACAACAACTACCTGATACACACACATCTAAGTAAAGGAATGGAATAACAAAATATGCATATAAATATATGGATGAACAATGACCAAGCAGCATAGGCAAGATGCAATAGATGCTATAAAATACAGTTTTTACTGTACATGTGAGATGAGTAATGCAAGATATGTAAACTTTATTAAAGTGGCATTATTAAAGTGACTAGTGATCCATTTATTAAAGTGGTCAATAATTTAAAGTCTGTATGTAGGCAGCAGCCTTTCTTTGTTAGTGATGGCTGTTTAACATCAGCCTTGAGATAGATGCAATTTTTCAGTATCTCTTTCCCAGCTTTGATGCACCTGTACTGACCTTGCCTTCTGGATGGTAACAGGGTGAACAGGCAGTGGCTCGGGTGGTTGTTGTCCTTGATTATCTTTTTGGCCCTCCTGTGACATCGGGTGCTGTAGGTGTCCTGGAGGGCAGGTAGTTTGCCCCCAGTGATGCGTTGTGCAGATTGCACCACCTTCTGGAGAGCCCTGCGGGTGTGGACAGTGCAGTTACCGTACCAGGCGGTGATACAGGATGCTCTCAATTGTGCATCTGTAAAAGTTTGTGAGGGTTTTAGGTGACAAGCCACATTTCTTCAGCCTCCTGTGGTTGATGAGGCGCTGTTGCGGCTTCTTCACCACACTGACTGTGTGGGTGGACCATTTCAGTTTGTCCGTGATGTGTATGCCGAGGCACTTAAAACTTTCCACCTTCTCCACTGCTGTCCCGTCGATGTGGATAGGGGGATGCTCCCTCTGCTGCTTCCCGAAGTTCACGATCATCTCCTTTGTTTATTGACGTTGAGTGAGAGGTTGTTTTCCTGACACCACACTCCGAGTGCCCTCACCTACTCCCTACAGGCTGTCTCGTCGTTGTTGGTCATCAAGCCAACTACTGTTGTGTCGTCTGCACACTTGGCGATTAAGTTGGAGGTGTGCATGGCCACGCAGTCATGAGTGAACAGGGAGTACAGGAGGGGGCTGAGCACGCACCCTTGTGGGGCCCCAGTGTTGAGGATCAGCAAAGTGGAGATGTTGTTTCCTACCTTCACCACCTGGGGGCGTCAGCCAGAAGTCTGTAATAATAGTGTTACTACTACTTATTGTTAGTTTGTTTCTGTTTTTTGGATTCCGATTAGCTCTTGTAGAGGCAGCAGTTACTCTTCCTGTGGTCCACTACAGTAGACTACTTTTATAACAGCTGTGTTTAGATATTATGACACTGTAAAGACTATTATATTGATTTAAGGGTCTTTATCATTACAAATGCCTTTATGGATGCAATTAAATAAACTGTGTCCATCCTTAGCCTTTATTAATGATCAATTAAATTGAATTGAATGACACTAAGTTAATTTATATATGTGATAGTCAGAAATCAACACTGATTTTAAAACGAGTCATTATCTTTATAGACAAAATAAGTATATCCAGTGTAGAATCAATGGTCCCAGGATCAATTACTATATATGTAGGCCTTCTCGCCCTGGTCGTGCTCCAAATGGCACTCTTTTCCTTAGTACACTACTTTAGGCTGTGGTCAAAAGTAGTGCACTAAATAGGGAACAGGGTGCCATTTGGGATGAATTGTACATTTTCTGTCTGTGTTAGAGCAGTGTCTGTGGAACACTCAGCAATGTGAGGTCTGGGTTTACCAGTGAGTGAGTGATGGCTCTTGTCCTGTCTCTGGTTCAAAGGTGGAGAGAGAGAAAGAGACAGAGGGAGAGACAGAGAGAGAGAGACAGACAGACAGAGAGAGAGAGCCAGAGAGAGAGGGAGAAAGAGAGAGAGACAGAGCGTGAGAGAGGGAGAGAAAGAGAGAGAGACAGAGCGAGAGAGAAGGAGAGCGAGAGAGAGAGACAGAGAGAAGGAGAGAGAGACAGACAGAGAGAAGGAGAGAGAGAGAGAGAGAGAGAGAGAGAGAGAGAGAGAAAGAGAGAGAGAGAGAGAAAGAGCTACATTAAGAGGGAAAGGGGTCCCAGATGGTGTACTGTGCTCTGACACTCACTTACATAACATTGAATAGGCAGGAGCTAGATTAGGGCAGGGAGCTAGGTTAGTACAAGGAGCTAGGCTAGGGTAGGGAGCTAGATTAATGAAGGGAGCTAGGCTAGGGCAGGAAGCTAGGTTAGGGCAGGGAGCTAGGTAAGTACAAAGAGCTAGGTTAGGGTAGGGAGCTAGGTTAGGGCAGGGAGCTAAGGCAAGGAGCTGGGGAAGGGAGCTAGGCTAGGGCAGGGAGCTAGGTTAGGGCAGGGAGCTAGGTTTGTACAAGGAGCTAGGCTAGGGTAGGGAGCTAGATTAATGAAGGGAGCTAGGCTAGGGCAGGAAGCTAGGTTAGGGCAGGAAGCTAGGTAAGTACAAAGAGCTAGGTTAGGGTAGGGAGCTAGGTTAGGGCAGGGAGCTAAGGCAAGGAGCTGGGGAAGGGAGCTAGGCTAGGGCAGGGAGCTAGGTTAGGGCAGGGAGCTAGGTTTGTACAAGGAGCTAGGCTAGGGTAGGGAGCTAGATTAATGAAGGGAGCTAGGCTAGGGCAGGAAGCTAGGTTAGGGCAGGGAGCTAGGTAAGTACAAAGAGCTAGGTTAGGGCAGGGAGCTAGGTTAGTACAAGGACCTAGGCTAGGGTAGGAAGCTAGATTCATGAAGGAGCCTAGGGCAGGGAGCTAGGCTAGGGCAGGGAGCTAAGGCAAGGAGCTGGGGCAGGGAGCTAGGCTAGGGCAGGGAGCTAGGTTAGGGCAGGGAGCTAGGTTAGTACAAGGAGCTAGGCTAGGGAAGGGAGCTATATTAATGAAGGGAGCTAAGCTAGGGCATGGAGCTAGGCTAGGGCAGGGAGCTAGGGCAGGGAGCTAGGCTAGGGCAGGGAGCTAGGCTAGGGCAGGGAGCTAGGGTAGGACAGGGAGCTAGGTTTGTGCAAGGAGCTATGCTAGGGCAGGGAGCTAGTGAAGGGTGCTAGGCTAGGGCAGGGAACTAGGGCAGGGAGCTAATTTAGGGCAGGGAGCTAAGGCAGGGAGCTAGGGAAGGGAGCTTGGCTAGGGCAGGGAGCTAGGGTAGGGAGCTAGGCTAGGGCAGGGAGCTAGGGTAGGGAGCTAGGGTAGGGCAGGGAGCTAGGGTAGGGAGCTAGGGTATGGAGCTAGGCTAGGGCAGGGAGCTAGGGTAGGGAGCTAGGCTAAGGCAGGGAGCTAGGGCAGGGAGCTAGGGAAGGGAGCTAGGCTAGGGCAGGGAGCTAGGGAAGGGAGCTAGGCTAGGGCATGGAGCTAGGGTAGGGAGCTAGGGTAGGGAGCTAGGCTAGGGCAGGGAGCTAGGGCAGGGAGCTAGGGAAGGGAGCTAGGCTAGGGCAGGGAGCCAGGGTAGGGAGCTAGGCTAGGGCAGGGAGCTAGGGCAGGGAGCTTGGCTAGGGCAGGGAGCTAGGCTAGGGCAGGAGCTAGGTCAGGGAGCTAGGCTAGGGCAGGGAGCTAGGGCAGGGAGCTAGGCTAGGTCAGGGAGCTAGGTCAGGGACCTATGGCAGGGAGCTAGGTCAGGGACCTATGGCAGGGAGTTAGGTCAGGGACCTATGGCAGGGAGCTAGGTCAGGGAGCTAGGGCAGGGAGCTACGTCATGGTATGGCAGATTTGCTGTAGCTGGAGGGGGTGAAAAGGATATGTGATACTTACAGAAACAAAAATAATACAGTACATTTGCTCTTGTAGAGGCAGCAGCTACACTTCCTGGGGTCCACTACAGTAGACTACTTTTTTATAACAGCTGCATTTAGATTTTATGACACTAATAATGATATTTCCAGAATAAAATACATAACTGTCAAGACAATTATATTGATTTAATGGTCTTGAATTACCATTACAAATGCCTTTATGGATGCAATTTAATAAACTGTGTCCATCCTTACCCTTTAGAAATGATCAATTATATTGAATCAAAGTTAATTTCCCTATATAAGTGATAGTCAGAAATCAATACTGATTTTAAAACAGGTCGTTAACAGTATATACAAAATAAGTGTGTCCAGTGTAGAATCAATGGTCCCAGGATCAATTACTATATATGTAGGCCTTCTCTCCCAGGTCATACTCCAAATAACACCCTTTTCCTT
The DNA here is from genome assembly GCF_045791955.1 of Oncorhynchus clarkii lewisi. Lineage (NCBI taxonomy): Eukaryota > Metazoa > Chordata > Actinopteri > Salmoniformes > Salmonidae > Oncorhynchus > Oncorhynchus clarkii. Next base: position 69,422,334 of record NC_092162.1, read on the forward strand.
AGTACACTACTTTAGGCTGTGGTCAAAAGTAGTGCACTAAATAGGGAACAGGGTGCCATTTGGGATGAAGTGTACATTTTCTGTCTGTGTTAGAGCAGTGTCTGTGGAACACTCAGCAATGTGAGGTCTGGGCTTACCAGTGAGTGAGTGATGGCTCTTGTCCTGTCTCTGGTTCAAAGGTGGAGAGAGAGAAAGAGACAGAGGGAGAGACAGCGAGAGAGAGAGAGAGAGAGAGAGAGAAGAGAGAGAGAGAGACAGAGAGAGACAGAGAGAGAGACAGAGAGAGAGAGGGAGAAATAGAGAGAGAGAGGGAGAGAGAGAGAGACAGAGGGAGAGAGAGACAGAGAGAGAGAGACAGAGGGAGAGAGAGACAGAGAGAGAGACAGAGAGAGAGACAGAGAGAGAGCTACAGTAAGAGGTCCCAGATGGTGTACTGTTCTCTGACACTCACTTACATAACATTGAGTAGGCAGGAGACAGGCAGGCAGGGAGCTAGATTAGTACAAGGAGTTAGGTTTGGGCAGGGAGTTAGGTTATTGTGGGGAGTTAGGTTTGGGCAGGGAGCCAAGTTAGGGCATGGAGTTAGGTTAGGGCAGGGAGCTAGGGCAAGGAGCTAGGGCAGGGAGCTAGGGCAGGGAGTTAGGTTAGGGCAGGGAGCTAGGTTAGGGCAGGGAGCTAGCTTAGGGCAAGGAGCTAGGGCAGGGAGCTAGGGCAGGGAGCTAGGTTAGGGCAGGGAGCTAGCTTAGGGCAAATCAAATCAAATCAAATTTTATTTGTCACATACACATGGTTAGCAGATGTTAATTCGAGTGTAGCGAAATGCTTGTGCTTCTAGTTCCGACAATGCAGTAATAACCAACAAGTAATCTAACTAACAATTCCAAAACTACTGTCTTATACACACAAGTGTAAGGGGATAAATAATATGTACATAAAGATATATGAATGAGTGATGGTACAGAACGGCATAGGCAAGATACAGTAGATGGTATCGAGTACAGTATATACATATGAGATGAGTATGTAAACAAAGTGGCATAGTTAAAGTGGCTAGTGATACATGTATTACATAAAGATGCAGTAGATGATATAGAGTACAGTATATACGTATACATATGAGATGAATAATGTAGGGTATGTAAACATTATATCAGGTAGCATTGTTTAAAGTGGCTAGTGATATATTTTACATTTTATATTTTATATTTTATCATTTCCCATCAATTCCCATTATTAAAGTGGCTGGAGTTGAGTCAGTGTGTTGGCAGCAGCCACTAAATGTTAGTGGTGGCTGTTTAACAGTCTGATGGCCTTGAGATAGAAGCTGTTTTTCAGTCTCTCGGTCCCAGCTTTGATGCACCTGTACTGACCTCGCCTTCTGGATGATAGCGGGGTGAACAGGCAGTGGCTCGGGTGGTTGTTGTCCTTGATGATCTTTATGGCCTTCCTGTAACATTGGGTGGTGTAGGTGTCCTGGAGGGCAGGTAGTTTGCCCCCGGTGATGCATTGTGCAGACCTCACTACCCTCTGGAGAGCCTTACGGTTGTGGGCGGAGCAGTTGCCGTACCAGGCGGTGATACAGCCCGCCAGGATGCTCTCGATTGTGCATCTGTAGAAGTTTGTGAGTGCTTTTGGTGACAAGCCAAATTTCTTCAGCCTCCTGTGGTTGAAGAGGCGCTGCGGCGCCTTCTTCACGATGCTGTCTGTGTGGGTGGACCAATTCAGTTTGTCTGTGATGTGTATGCCGAGGAACCTAAAACTTGCTACCCTCTCCACTACTGTTCCATCGATGTGGATAGGGGGGTGTTCCCTCTGCTGTTTCCTGAAGTCCACAATCATCTCCTTAGTTTTGTTGACGTTGAGTGTGAGGTTAGGGCAGGGAGCTAGGGCAGGGAGCTAGGCTAGGGCAGGGAGCTAGGGCAGGGAGCTAGGGCAGGGAGCTAGGCTAGGGCAGGGAGTTAGGCTAGGGCAGGGAGCTAGGCTAGGGCAAGGAGCTAGGGCAGGGAGCTAGGGCTGGGAGCTAGGCTAGGGCAGGGAGCTAGGCTAGGGCAGGGAGCTAGCTTAGGGCAGGGAGTTAGGCTAGGGCAGGGTAGGCTAGGGCAGGGAGCTAGGCTAGGGCAGGGAGGTAGGCTAGGGCAGGGAGCCAAGTTAGGGCAGGGAGCTAGGGCAGGGAGCTAGGGCAGGGAGTTAGTCTAGGGCAGGGAGTTAGGCTAGGGCAGGGAGTTAGGCTAGGGCAGGGAGTTAGGGCAGGGAGTTAGGCTAGGGCAGGGAGCTAGGCTAGGGCAGGGAGTTAGGCTAGGGCAGGGAGTTAGGCTAGGGCAGGGAGTTAGGGCAGGGAGTTAGGCTAGGGCAGGGAGCTAGGCTAGGGCAGGGAGTTAGGGCAGGGAGCTAGGGCAGGGAGTTAGGCTAGGGCAGGGAGCTAGGGTAGGGAGCTAGGGTAGGGAGCTAGGGCAGGAAGTTAGGCTAGGGCAGGGAGTTAGGCTAGGGCAGGGAGTTAGGGCAGGGAGTTAGGCTAGGGCAGGGAGTTAGGGCAGGGAGTTAGGCTAGGGCAGGGCAGATGTGCTGTAGTTGGAGGAGAAGAGGATTTATGATACTTACAGAAACAAAATATGACGGGAATATCATTTTTACTTGGCTAAAACAGCTCCAACATGAGAAAACTTGGGCAAAAATTCAGTCAACATCAAATATGTTTGCTCAAATTGTCTCATATTTTCATCCAACTGGAAATTGTTATTTGGACCTGTTTCCTAAAGAAAGGCTGTGGAACTAGTTACACACACAATGCTTTTAACATACAATGTTTCAATTTGCATATTTGACATACAGTGCATTCGGAAAGTATTCAGACCCCTTCCCTTTATCCACATTTTGTTACGTTACAGCCTTTTTCAAAAAAAAATTAAATAAATCCTCATCAATCTACACACAATACCCCATATTGACAAAACGAAAACAGGTCTTTAGATATTTTTTGCTAAAAAAAAAATACTTATATACATAAGTATTCAGACCCTTTGCTATGAGACTCGAAATTGAGCTCAGGTGGATCCTTTTTCCATTGATCATCCTTGAGATGTTTCTACAACCTGATTGAAGTCCACCTGTGTTAAATTCAATTGATTGGACATGATTTGGAAAGGCACACACCTTTCTATATAAGGTCCCACAGTTGACATAATAATGGCGACGGAGGAGATCGCTGCTGTTTTACGGTCCCCTAACCTTGTCTGTGTTTTTTTTTAGTTATTTGTAACTTATTTTGTACATAATGTTTTTCTGCCACAGTGTCTTATGACCGAAAAGAGCTTCTAGATATCAGGACAGAGATTACTCACCCCGTACTGGAGGAATACTTTTTCTTCAACGAGTCGGATTTACTTCAGACGCCCGACAAGGCCTTCATCCCCATCATTCGCAGGAGAAAGAGACAGAGATGTCTGGGACGAAGGTCTGGGTGCCTTGTAAGGATCCGATGGCGAGTGTGTAATCTCCCTTTACCATCGGTCCCATTAGCCAATTTACAATCAATGGAAAATAAAACTGTAAATAGTAAACTACGATCACGTATATATTCTCCCAACAAGACATTAAAAACTGTAATATCTTATGTTTCACCGAGTCGTGGCTGAACGATGACACGAATAACACACAGCTGGCGGGTTTTACGCTTTTTCAGCAGGATAGAACAGTGGCCTCTGGTAAGACAATGGGTTGAGGTCTTTGTATATTTGTAAACAACAGCTGGTGCATGTAATCTGAGGAAGTCTCAAGGTTTTGCTCGCCTTCGGTAGAGTATCTCATGATAAACTGTAGACCACACTATTTACCAAGAGAGTTTTCATCTATATTCTTCGTAGCTGTCTACATACCACCACAGACGGATGCTGGCACTAAAATAGAAACTAAATGAGCTGTATACCGCCATAAGCAAACAGGAAAACGCTCATCCAGAGGCAGCGCTCCCAGTGGCCGAGGACTTTAGTGCAGGGAAACTTAAATCAATTTGACCTAATTTCTACCAGCATTTGACATGTGCAGCCAGAGGGAAAACAACTCTAGACCACCTTTACTCCACACACAGAGACGCTTACAAAGCTCTCCCTCGCCCTCCATTTGACAAATCTGACCATAATTCTATCCTCATGATTCCAGCTTACAAGCAAAAATGATAGCAGGAAGCACCAGTGACTCGATCAATAGAAAAGTGGTCAGATGAAGCAGATGGTAAACTACAGGACTGTTAGCACAGACAGGAATATGTTCCTCAATTCTTCCAATGGCATTGAGGAGTACACCACATCAGTCACTGGCTTCATCAATAAGTGCATCGATGACGTCGTCCCCACAGTGACCGAACGTACATAAACTCAGCAAAAATTATAAACATCCTCTCACTGTCAACTGCGTTTATTTTCAGAAAACTTAACATGTGTAAATATTTGTATGAACATAACAAGATTCAACAACTGAGACATAAACTGAACAAGTTCCACAGACATGTGACTAACAGAAATTGAATAATGTGTCCCTGAACAAAGGGGGGGTCAAAATCAAAAGTAACAGTCAGTATCTGGTGTGGCCACCAGCTGCATTAAAACCTCTTAAGTCTACCCCTTCCTTTTTCGAACGTTCTGTTAAAAATCGCGCAACTTTTCAGCGTCCTGCTACTCATGCCAGGAATATAGTATATGCATATGATTAGTATGTGTGGATAGAAAACACTCTGAAGTTTCTAAAACTGGTTAAATCACGGCTGTGACTATAACAGATCGTGTGCAGAAAAACTGCTCTCTGAAAGCTAAAAATAATTTCCATGCGTCACTTTCATGGGTTGTTAAAAGGGCACAAAATTAATTATGGACCTGCATGCAATTCCTACAGATTCCACACGATGTCGCCATTGTCGTCATTTTCCAGGGAGTTTTTTCTTGGTAAATCCAACTAACTGGATTCAATTTCTTCCGGTCTCCACCAGGATGTTTTGAATGTGCACATTGGCAGCCATTGATTTGAAGACGAGGAGCTATTGAATACACATCGCCCTGTAATCATTTTGATAGATTATAAACGTTTACTAATACCTAAAGTTGGATTACAAAAGTATTTCGAAGTGTTTTGTGAAAGTTTATCGTTGACTTTTTTAATTTAAAAAAATGACGCAGCGTTTTAAAACAATGTTTTTTTCTGAATCACACTGCTTCCATAGAAAGCTATTTTGGGTATATATGGACCGATTTAAACTAAAAAAAGACCCAATAGTGATGTTTATGGGGCATATAGGAGTGCCAAGAAAGAAGCTCGTCAAAGGTAATGAATGTTTTATATTTTATTTCTGCGTTTTGTGTAGCGCCGGCTAAGCTAAATCTTTGTTTACGTCGCATTCAGGCATTTTGAGGTGTTGCATGCTATCAGATAATAGCTTCTCATGCTTTCGCCGAAAAGCATTTTAAAAATCTGACTTCACAACGAGTGTAGCTTTATTTCAATACCCTGCATGTGCATTTTGATGAACGTTTGAGTTTTAACGAGTACATTTAGCATTTAGCGTAGCGCATTTGCATTTCCAGGTGTCTACTTGAGACATCTGCGTCTCAAGTAGGAGCAAGAAGTTTTAAGTACTGCAGTGCATCTCCTCATGGACTGCGCCAGATTTGTCAGTTGTGAGATGTTACCCCGCTCTTCCAGCAAGGCATCTGCAAGTTCCCAGTCATTTCTGGAAATGGCCCTAGCCCTCACCCTCCCAACCAACAGGTCCCAGACATGCTCAATGGGATTGAGATCCAGGCTCTTTGCTGGCCATGGCAGAACACTGACATTCCTGTCTTGCAGGAAATCATGCACAGAACGAGCAGTATGGCTAGTGGCATTGTCATGCTGGAGGGTCATGTCAGAAAGGGTACCACATGAGGGAGGAGGAGGACGTCTTCCCTGTAACGCACAGCGTAGAGATTGCCTGCAATGACAACAAGCTCAGTCCGATGACACTGTATCACACCGCCCCAGCCCATGAAGGACCCTCCACCTCCAAATCGATCCCGCTCCAGAGTACAGGCCTCGGTGTAACACTCATTCCTTCGACGATAAACGGGAATCCAACTATCACCCTTGGAGAGACAAAACTGTGACTCGTCAGTGAAGAGCACTTTTGCCAGTCCTGTCTGGTCCAGCAACGGTGGGTTTGTGCCCATGGGCGACATTGTTGCCGGTGATGTCTGGTGAGGACCTGCCTTACAACAGGCCTACAAGCCCTCAGTCCAGGCTCTCTCAGCCTATTGCGGACAATCTTAGGTGTAACTCGGGCAGTTGTTGTTGCCATCCTCTACCTGTCCCGCAGCTGTGATGCTCGGATGTACCGATCCTGTGAAGATGTTGTTACAAATGGCCTGCCGCTGCGAGGACGATCACCTCTCCGTCCTGTCTCCCTGTAGCGCTATCTTAGCCGTCTCACAGTATGGACATTGCAATTTATTGCCATGGTCACATCTGCAGTCCTCATGCCTCCTTGCAGCATGCCTAAGGCACGTTCACACAGATGGCAGAGACCCTGGGCATCTTTCTTTTTGCGTTTTTCAGAGTCAGTAGAAAGGCCTCTTTAGTGTTCTAAGTTTTCATAACTGTGACCTTAATTGCCTACCGTCTGTAAGCATTTAGTGTCTTAATGACCGTTCCACAAATGCATATTCATTATTTGTTTATGGTTCATTGAACAAGCATGGGAAAGTGGGGAAGTGTTTAAACCCTTTACAATAAAGATCTGTGAAGTTATTTGGATTTTTCCGAATCATCTTTGAAAATCATCTTTGAAAAGACAGGGTCCTGAAAAAGGGTTGTTTCTTTTTTTGCTGAGTTTTCCTCAACCAGAAACCATGGATTACAGGCAACATCCGCACTGAGCTAAAGGGTAGAGCTGCCGCTTTCAAGGAGCGGGACTCTAACCCGGAAGTGTATAATAAATCCGGCTATGCCCTCCGACGAACCATCAAACAAGCAAAGCAACAATATAGGATTAAGATTGAATCTTACTACACTGGATCTGACGCTCATTGGTTGTGGCAGGGCTTGCAAACTATTACAGACTACAACAACCTCTCCCTCAACGAGATCAAGACAAAGGAGATGATTGTGGACTACAGGAAAAGGAGGCACACCACATTAACATCGACAGGGCTGTAGTGGAGCAGGTTGAGAGCTTCAAGTTCCTTGGTGTCCACATCACAAACAAATGATCATGGTCCAAACACACTAAGACAGTCGTGAAGAGGGCATGACAAAGCCTATTCCCTCTCAGGAGACTGAAAATATTTGGCATGGGTCCTCAGATCCTCAAAAGGTTCTACAGCTGCACCATCGAGAGCATCCTGACTGGTTGCATCACTACCTGGCATGGCAACTGCTCAGCCTCCGACCGCAAGGCATTGCAGAGGGTAGTGCGTACGGCCCAGCACATCACTGGGGCCAAGCTTCCTGCCATTTAGGACCTCTAGACCAGGCAGCATTAGAGGAAGGCCCTAAAAATGGTCAAAGACTCCAGCCACCCTAGTCATAGACTGTTCTCTCTGCTACCGCACGGCAAGCGGTACCGGAGTGCCAAGTCTAGGTCCAAAAGGCTTCTTTTTAGCAACTTCTACCACCAAGCCATAATACCCCTGAACAGCTAATCAAAGGGCTACCCAGACCCCTCTTTTACGCTTCTGCTACTCTCTGTTTATTATCTATGCACAATCACTTCTACCTACATGTACATATTACCTCAATTACCTCGACTAACTGGTGCCCCCGCACATTCACATTACCCCCTCGCTATTGTTATTTTACTGCTGCTGTTTCATTATTTTTTCCTTTTCTTTTAAATGTTTTGCTTATCTATTTATTACTTAACACTTATTTTCCTTAAAACTGCATTGTTAGTTAAGGGCTTGTAAGTAATAATTTCACTGTAAGGTCTACACCTGTTGTATTCGGCACGTGACAAATACAATTTGATTTGATGTCAGAGCAAACACCAAGCCATGAGGTCGAAGGAATTGTCCGTAGAGATCCGAGACTGGATTGTGTTAAGGCACAGATCTTGGGAAGGGTACCAAAACATTTCTGTAGCATTGAAGGTCCCCAAGAACACAGTGGCCTCCATCATTCTTAAATGGAAGAAGTTCGGAACCACCAAGACTCTTCCTAGAGCTGGCCCACAAGCCAAACTGAGCCATCTGGGGAGAAGGGCCTTGGTCAGGGAGGTGATCAAGAACCCTATGGTCACTCGGAGTTCCTCTGTGGAGATGGGAGAACCTTCAAAAGGACAACCATCACTGCATCAGGTCTGGAGGAAACCTGGCACCATCCCTTCGGTGAAGCATGGTGGTGGCAGCTTCATGCCGTGGGGAAGTTTTTCAGCGGCAGTGACTGGGTGACAAGTCAGGATTGAGGGAAAGATGAACAGAGAAAATTACAGAGAGATCCTTGGTGAAAACCTTCTCCAGAGTGCTCAGGACCTCAGACTGGGGCAACAGTTCACTTTCCAACAGGACAATAACCCTATGCACACAGCCAAGACAACGCAGGAGTGCCTTCAGACAAGTCTCTGAATGTTCTTGAGTGTCCCAGCCAGAGCCCGGACTTGAACCCGATTGAACATCCTGAAAATAGCTACGCAGCAATGCTCCCCATCCAACCTGACAGAGCTTGAGAGGATCTGCAGAGAAGAATGGGAGAAACCTCCCAAATACAGGTGTGGCAAGCTTGTAGTGTCATACCCAAGATGACTCAAGGCTGTAATAGCTGCCAAAGGTGCTTCAACAAAGTACTGAGTAAGGGGTCTGAATTTTTACGTAAATGTGATATTTCAGATAGATATATAGTTTTTATACATTTGCTAAAATTTCTAAAAAACTGTTTTTGCTTTGTCATTATGGGTTATTGTGATGTCATTATGGAGTATTGTGATGTCATTATGGGGTATTGTGATGTCATTATGGGGTATTGTGATGTCATTATGGGGTATTGTGATGTCATTATGGGGTATTGTGTGTAGATTGATGAAGAAAAAACTATTTCATCCATTTTATAATAAGGCTGTAACGTAACAAAATGTGGAAAAAATCAACGGGTCTGAAAACTTTTTAAATATGGTTATATCAAGCTTTTTAATTCATACAGTAATTATTACTCAGCATGTCCTCAGTTGGGATTTGAAGTCACAATCTTTTGGTTCACAGCATTCCAATCTTCCTGCTACGACTCCATGTCTGTGTGAATAATTGATTTCACCTGTAATGTGTCACTTTACACTTCAAAGTAAATCTCAGCTCTGTCAAAAGTACCCTCAAGAAAAAACTATTTTATTGATCATAAGGAGCAGCATTAAAACAAGGTTATAATGCCCCAACAACTATACAGAAAAACCTAAACTTCCTTAAATAAGAAACATAAAATCAATGATGAGAGGATAGTCAGAGATTACTGATATTTGACACAGGCATGGTGGTGTAGCAAGAAGATTGGAATGCTGTGAACCAAAAGTTGGAACTAAGTTTGGCCCAACATTTTTTCGGTTTTGTTCAGCTAACAATTGGTTTTGTTCAGCTAACAATTGGTTTTGTTCAGCTAACAATTGGTTTTGTTCAGCTAACAATTGGTTTTGTTCAGGTGACAATTGGTTTTGTTCAGCTAACAATTGGTTTTGTTCAGCTAACAATTGGTTTTGTTCAGGTGACAATTGGTTTTGTTCAGCTAACAATTGGTTTTGTTCAGGTGACAATTGGTTTTGTTCAGCTAACAATTGGTTTTGTTCAGGTGACAATTGGTTTTGTTCAGCTAACAATTGGTTTTGTTCAGGTGACCGAAACGTTTAGTAAACAAAGAAAACGCTGTGGTACCAGCTACTTAATAATAATTTGTTGAAACAACTACATTTGTCGGTGTTTATTATTATTTGACATTTATTTTTTACAGTGTATGACTGCCTCATTAGTGGGGTGAGCTGAGTGGGGGAAAGGTGTGTGACTGCCTGCTTGGTTAGTGGGGGAAGGGGGAGGAGGTCTGTGACTGCCTCATTAGTGGGGTGAGCTGAGTGGGGGAAAGGTGTGTGACTGCCTCATTAGTGGGGTGAGCTGAGTGGGGGAAAGGTGTGTGACTGCCTCATTAGTGGGGTGAGCTGAGTGGGGGAAAGGTGTGTGACTGCCTCATTAGTGGGGTGAGCTGAGTGGGGGAAAGGTCTGTGACTGCCTCATTAGTGGGGTGAGCTGAGTGGGGGAAAGGTGTGTGACTGCCTCATTAGTGGGGTGAGCTGAGTGGGGGAAAGGTGTGTGACTGCCTCATTAGTGGGGTGAGCTGAGTGGGGGAAAGGTGTGTGACTGCCTCATTAGTGGGGTGAGCTGAGTGGGGGAAAGGTGTGTGACTGCCTCATTAGTGGGGTGAGCTGAGTGGGGGAAAGGTGTGTGACTGCCTCATTAGTGGGGTGAGCTGAGTGGGGGAAAGGTGTGTGACTGCCTCATTAGTGGGGTGAGCTGAGTGGGGGAAAGGTGTGTGACTGCCTGCTTGGTTAGTGGGGGAAGGGGGAGGAGGTCTGTGACTGCCTCATTAGTGGGGTGAGCTGAGTGGGGGAAAGGTGTGTGACTGCCTGCTTGGTTAGTGGGGGAAGGGGGAGGAGGTCTGTGACTGCCTCATTAGTGGGGTGAGCTGAGTGGGGTGTGTGACTGCCTCATTAGGTGTGTGACTGCCTCATTAGTGGGGTGAGCTGAGTGGGGGAAAGGTGTGTGACTGCCTCATTAGTGGGGTGAGCTGAGTGGGGGAAAGGTGTGTGACTGCCTGCTTGGTTAGTGGGGGAAGGGGGAGGAGGTCTGTAACTGCCTGCTTGGTTAGTGGGGGAAGGGGGAGGAGGTCTGTGACTGCCTCATTAGTGGGGTGAGCTGAGTGGGGGAAAGGTGTGTGACTGCCTCATTAGTGGGGTGAGCTGAGTGGGGGAAAGGTCTGTGACTGCCTCATTAGTGGGGTGAGCTGAGTGGGGGAAAGGTCTGTGACTGCCTCATTAGTGGGGTGAGCTGAGTGGGGGAAAGGTGTGTGACTGCCTCATTAGTGGGGTGAGCTGAGTGGGGGAAAGGTCTGTGACTGCCTCATTAGTGGGGTGAGCTGAGTGGGGGAAAGGTGTGTGACTGCCTCATTAGTGGGGTGAGCTGAGTGGGGGAAAGGTGTGTGACTGCCTCATTAGTGGGGTGAGCTGAGTGGGGGAAAGGTGTGTGACTGCCTCATTAGTGGGGTGAGCTGAGTGGGGGAAAGGTGTGTGACTGCCTCATTAGTGGGGTGAGCTGAGTGGGGGAAAGGTGTGTGACTGCCTCATTAGTGGGGTGAGCTGAGTGGGGGAAAGGTGTGTGACTGCCTCATTAGTGGGGTGAGCTGAGTGGGGGAAAGGTGTGTGACTGCCTGCTTGGTTAGTGGGGGAAGGGGGAGGAGGTCTGTGACTGCCTCATTAGTGGGGTGAGCTGAGTGGGGGAAAGGTGTGTGACTGCCTGCTTGGTTAGTGGGGGAAGGGGGAGGAGGTCTGTGACTGCCTCATTAGTGGGGTGAGCTGAGTGGGGGAAAGGTGTGTGACTGCCTCATTAGTGGGGTGAGCTGAGTGGGGGAAAGGTGTGTGACTGCCTCATTAGTGGGGTGAGCTGAGTGGGGGAAAGGTGTGTGACTGCCTGCTTGGTTAGTGGGGGAAGGGGGAGGAGGTCTGTGACTGCCTGCTTGGTTAGTGGGGGAAGGGGGAGGAGGTCTGTGACTGCCTCATTAGTGGGGTGAGCTGAGTGGGGGAAAGGTGTGTGACTGCCTGCTTGGTTAGTGGGGGAAGGGGGAGGAGGTCTGTGACTGCCTGCTTGGTTAGTGGGGGAAGGGGGAGGAGGTCTGTGACTGCCTCATTAGTGGGGTGAGCTGAGTGGGGGAAAGGTGTGTGACTGCCTGCTTGGTTAGTGGGTGAAGGGGGAGGAGGTCTGTGACTGCCTGCTTGGTTAGTGGGGGAAGGGGGAGGAGGTCTGTGACTGCCTGCTTGGTTAGTGGGGGAGGGGGGAGGAGGTCTGTGACTGCCTGCCTTCCAAATCAAATCAAATTTCAGGTGAGTGTTTAATGCAGTCAGGTCGGAGTGTCTGCCTGCTTTGAGGGGTGAGAGAGGGGGAGGATAGGTAAACCAATAACTACAGGTGGGGAAGGAACCACATGCTCATCTTCTATCAGACACTGATCACACCTGTCAATCATCACAATGAAGGATGTTGGTGATACTGAGAATGGGTCCCAAATTGTACCCTATTCCGAATGAAGTACACTACTTTTGATCAGGGCCCTATGGCCAAAGTAGTGCACTACTTTTGATCAGGGCCCTATGGTTAAAGTAGTGCACTACTTTTGATCAGAGCCCTATGGTTAAAGTAGTGCACTACGGACACTGACAAACATTTATATCAGAATCTATCATATTTGATCTCCAGCACCTGCTCAAAACCATGTGATGTGTGTGTGTGTGTGTGTGTGTGTGTGTGTGTGTGTGTGTGTGTGTGTGTGTGTGTGTGTGTGTGTGTGTGTGTGTGTGTGTGTGTGTGTGTGTGTGTGTATGTGTGTGTGTGTGTGTATGTGTGTGTGTGTGGGTGTGTATGTGTGTGTGTGTGTGTGTGTGTTCTCTTTTCCTACAGACTCACCTTTCTGTATATGTAATTCTTTACTGGGTGTTACCCAAAGAACAGCATGGGATGCAACAATGGGATTGACCAGTGTTTAAATTTTTGTTTTGTTTTCATTGTGGTTAGATAGTGCACTCCTATAATGTAATGTTTGTTATTACACAAGAACATTATGTGTTGCAGTTACGTTAAACTGTGACCTGCTGTTTTAAGCTAAATATCTAATCTTGTGTTTAGTGTTTTTGGAGCCGTCGAGTAATTGCTGGTGAGGTAGAATGGTTGGTGGGGTTAGCTAGACAAACTCTAGCTCTCCTGGAAGTTGCCCAAAGTGCACAATCAAACCTGTGCTTTCTGTTTTTGAGGACGACCACACAAAATGTTGGTTTCACCATTCTTTTAAACCGCATGTCTTGTTTGTATTAACAACTCATCATATCAGGGTGCAATGTGCTCTCAGTGTTCTTCTCTCGGTGTGTCCAGATCTCGCGAGCTTACATAAATTATTTACAGTCTGTTAACACGATGCTACCAAATGGCACTACATTCCCTATTTAGTGCACCACCCTCGGGTCAAAAGCAGTGCACTATATAAGGAATAGGGTGCCATTTGGGATGCAGCTTTACTGAGTCCCAGAGCTAGAGAATAGATGAACAGAGATGCTGTGCTCAACATGGCATAAACAAGAGCTCCTAATCAAATATATATTGTGTCTGGTTCTATGCTCCTAGAAGAGTAGAGGGAGGAAATCCATGGAGTACAGTCAGTGAAGATATCAAAAACAGCCTCATACCTGTCATAGCTTTCATCCCAAATGGCGCTCCATTCCCTACATAGTGAGCCCTGTTCTGGTGAAAAGGGGTGCACTATGTAGGGAATATGGTGCCATTTGGGACACAACCATAGTGTGTGAAGGAAATGAAGGAATCGTTTGATATCTAGGCACCTTGAATGACATGTCAACATTCTCTCCATACTTTCTGATTGGTTAGATAGGCTATATCCCAGAGGCAGTGGTAATGTATCTTGTTAGATAGGCTGTATCTGATTGGTTAGATAGGCTGTATCTGATTGGTTAGATAGGCTGTATCTGATTGGTTAGATAGGCTTTATCTGATTGGTTAGATAGGTGGTATCTGATTTGGCTATTTCCCAGAGGCAGTGGTAATGTATCTGGTTAGATAGGCTGTATCTGATTGGTTAGATAGGCTTTATCTGATTGGTTAGATAGGTGGTATCTGATTTGGCTATTTCCCAGAGGCAGTGGTAATGTATCTGGTTAGATAGGCTGTGTTATGTTCTGTTAATTACTGATGTCCCCTTTAAGGATGGAGCACCCTTGGTCATGCGCAGTATTGTTCTATGTTATTCTGGTACTAACTAGTTTGAGTAAATGTGAAGCTCCAGTTCAATTGCTTGTATTTCGAGTCTTTCTTATTACATAAATAAGTACTAAGTGTTAAGACACTACAATGGCGACGAGGATGATTACCTGCAGTGTGCATCACGAATACAGATGGAGTTCGTAGGAAGAGAGGAAGATTTTGACCCTGTAGCACAACAGCTAGCAAGCAGTGAAGACGAGGGGAGAGCTAACGAGAACGAGGCGGCAGATCAAAGACCCGTGGAGCCGGAGGTAAAGAGAATGGCTAGCATCGGGAAAATAGATGTGTTTGATGACACGCAAGAAAACTGGGCAACTTACATTGAACGACTGGAACAGTACTTCATTGCAAACGACATTGCTGATAACAAAAGAGTACCAGCGTTGTTGAGTTTAATTGGCCCAAAAACATACAGTTTGCTAAGAGATCTGACTGCCCCTCTGAAGCCCTCAAATAAAACATTCACAGAGATTGTGGAGATATTGCAAAATCACCTATCACCTAAACCACTCCTCATCGCGGAACGTTTTTGTTTCCACAAGAGAGATCAGAATGAGGGGGAGGGTGTTAGTACATATGTAGCAGTGTTGAAGAAACTGTCTGAACATTGCCAGTTGGGAGAGAACCTAAATGACACATTAAGGGATAGATTTGTGTGTGGACTGAAACATGAACACATTCAAAAACGTTTGCTCACAGAATCAAAGCTCACGTTTGCAAAGGCTGTTGAAATTGCTGTGGCTATGGAAATCGCGACTAAAGATGCATTTGAGTTGCAAAGTAAAAGAAGTACTGACCTGTCACAAATTTCCCTGCACAAGTTTTCACGCAGTCGACAGCGCCCCCGTGTGGCCGAAAAATACAACAGGTGTGACAGAGATGGTCACAAAGCAGAGGACTGCCGTTTCAAAGACGAAATTTGTCACAAATGCAGTAGAAGGGGGCACATTCAAAGAGCATGCAAAGCAAAATTCAGTCACAACAGTAAAACTGAGAAAATTAAAGGGTTGGTGAATGCACTAGCAGAGAACAGTGGCAGTGATTCAGATGAACGATTAATTGGTACAATGGAGTTAAACACAGTGACTTCTCCCAGCAGTAGCATAATATGGGTGACACCAGATATCGAAGGCAAACCCCTCAAAATGGAGCTGGACACAGGATCTGCAGTGTCTATAATTTCCACTACTGTCTACAATGAGCACTTTAAGGCTATCAAGCTGAAGAACACAAATGTGTTGCTGAAGACATACTCAGGAGAGAGATTGAGCCCAATGGGGGCGTTGCAGGTCAGAGTGCATTATGGGGGGCAAACACAGCAGTTACAGCTGTATGTGGTGCCTGGAACTGGCCCCCCATTATTTGGCAGGGAATGGCTTTCAAAAATAAAGCTGAATTGGTGTGACTTGAAAATGCTCCACACGTTCCAGTCCAAAGAGAAAGGCACAGACCAAACACTGGAACACTTGCGGAAGAAATACAACACAGTTTTCAGTGATCAGATGGGAACAGTAAAAGGCTTCACAGCAAAACTTGTACTAAGAGATGACGCAACCCCGAAATTCTGCAAAGCCAGATCTGTTCCATACTCCCTGAGACCAAAGGTGGAAGCGGAAATCGATCGCTTGCAGGATACAGGGATCCTGACGAAAGTGGACAGAAGCGAATGGGCCACACCCATAGTTCCTATTGTGAAGAAAGACGGGTCTGTTAGAATGTGTGGGGACTTCAAGGTAACTGTGAATTCAATGTTGCATGTGGACCAATACCCCCTACCACGTCTGGATGACATTTTTGCTGCACTAGCTGGTGGGAAACACTTCAGTAAAATCGATCTGAAACAGGCTTACCTGCAGCTACCGGTTGAAGAGAGTTCCAAACAGTACCTGACAATAAACACACACAAAGGTCTATACAGGTATAACCGCCTGGTTTTTGGCATTGCATCAGCCCCAGCCATTTGGCAACGAACTATTGACCAGATTTTGCAAGGAATCCCAGGAACCCAGTGTATCCTGGATGACATGATCATAACAGGACGCACCGACAAAGAGCACCTGGCTAACCTGGAAGAGGTCCTGAAAAGACTGAAAGAGTATGGTCTACAGGCAAACTTAAAGAAATGTGAGTTCTTCAAAGACAAGATTGTCTTCTGTGGACATGAGATTGACTGCAATGGATTGCACAAAACACAGGACAAAATCGAGGCAGTGGTACAGGCACCACGACCACAAAATATCACAGAAGTAAGATCTTTCACGGTACTGATCAATTACTACAGAAGATTCCTCCCAAACCTTTCAGCAGTACTCCAGCCTCTAAATCAGCTCCTGGAAAAGAATAGGACATGGCGGTGGACAGAGCAGTGTGAAAATGCATTTCTGGAGGCAAAACGGCTCATAACATCTGAACAGGTCCTGATGCATTACGACCCTGAAATGCCAGTGAAGTTGGCTTGTGATGCGTCCCCTTATGGATTAGGGGCAGTCCTTTCACACACACTGAAAGATGGGTCAGAGAGGCCAGTTGCATTTGCGTCACGAACATTGAATGATGCAGAGAAAAACTACTCACAAATCGACAAAGAAGCACTGGCACTAGTGTGGGGCGTCAAGAAATTCCATGCATACCTATATGGCAAGCGTTTCACACTGGTTACAGATCACCAGCCGTTGCTTTCCATTTTCAGTCCAAAGAAAGGCATTCCGGCAATGACAGCAGCCAGGTTACAGCGATATGCCCTGTTCCTTGCCAGTCATATGTATGACATTGAGTTTAAGCCGTCATCCCTCCACACAAATGCAGATGGATTATCCAGACTGCCGTGTACAAGAGAAAGACAAAGGAGGGTGGATGCAGTGGACATGTTCCATACCGCTCAGCTCGAGGCCCTACCTGTCACAAGCACAGTTATCAAACAGGAGACAAGGAAAGATGTGACCTTGTCAAAAGTGTACACCTACACCATGTCAGGATGGCCAGCTACTGGCAGAAAGGAGCTGACTCCGTATTTCCAGCGGAGAAACGAAATTACAACGTACCAAGGATGTTTGATGTGGGGAATGAGAGTCATGATACCCCAGAAATGCCAACATCTAGTCTTGCAGCAACTACATGAAGGTCATGTTGGAATTGTCAAAATGAAGCTGCTCGCAAGGAGCCACTTCTGGTGGCCAGGTCTGGACCAACAGATAGAAAATATGTCAAAGAACTGTAGTGGATGTTTGGAAACCCTTCACATGCCTGCTCCTGTCCCAGTCCACCCATGGGAATGGCCCGCAGAGCCATGGCAGAGAATTCATGTGGACTACGCTGGTCCCTTTGAAAAGCACATGTTTCTGGTTATAGTTGATGCCCATTCCAAATGGCCAGAGGTGTTTTGCACTGACTCCTCCACCTCAGCTCAGACGATAGAGTGTCTCAGAACAACGTTTGCACGCTTCGGTTTGCCACTGCAGCTGGTAAGTGACAACGCGCAAGCTTTTGTAAGTGACGAGTTTACAAGATTTATGTCAGTAAATGGAATCAAACACTCAACCTCAGCTCCGTACCACCCTGCCACCAATGGGCTGGCAGAACGCTTTGTGCAAACCCTAAAGCAAGGACTCTGTGCAGCAAAACGAGACGAAGGGACTTTGCAAACAAAACTGGCCAAGTTCCTGGCCTCCTACCGAAACACCCCACATGCCACGACAAATGAAAGCCCAGCCGCACTGATGTTCGGGAGGCCTCTCCGCACACAGCTGGACATCATGAAGCCAAACAGGCGTAATGAAGTGCTGAACAAACAAGCCAAGATGCTCTCCGGTGGCCGGGAGCGCCATCTCCAAACAGGACAGGAAGTGATGGTGCGAGACTACAGAAGAGGCGGGAAATGGACAAGAGGGACCGTACACACACAAACGGGACCCAGAACTTACCAGGTTCAAGTGAGCCCAGACATAATGTGGCGGCGTCACATTAACCAAATGCATTCCAGAGAGAACAGGCGCAGAGAGCTCCTGAGAGTGACACACAGGGAACTGTAGAGGACGGTGGGGCAGTAGAGAGACCCCAGGCTGAAAGAAGGGAACGTGTTGATGAAGGTGCTGCTATAGCAGACGCTATAATGGAACAAGCACACACTGAGGATGTTCAGGAGCCTCCAGACAATCTGAGGCGCTACCCAGAACGAAGGCACCGTCCACCAGACAGACTAGACTTATAAACAAACAAACAAAAACGAACTGTTCAAGTTCAATTTAAAAGATGCAAAATAACTACAACAAGTTCTGTGAAATGTTTCAGTTGTGGTTTGGTAACTCTGATTGTATAAGAGAAGGAATGTTATGTTCTGTTAATTACTGATGTCCCCTTTAAGGATGGAGCACCCTTGGTCATGCGCAGTATTGTTCTATGTTATTCTGGTACTAACTAGTTTGAGTAAATGTGAAGCTCCAGTTCAATTGCTTGTATTCCGAGTCTTTCTTATTACATAAATAAGTACTAAGTGTTAAGACACTACAGGCTGTATCTGATTGGTTAGATAGGCTGTATCTGATTGGTTAGAAAGGCTGTATCTGATTGGTTAGATAGGCTGTCATGTACTGTCATGTTGTGTCTTGTCTCTGTCCTTTCCCTTCACCCTGTCTCCCTCTGCTGGTCGTTGTTAGGTTACCTTTTCTCCCCCGCTTTCCCCCAGCTGTTCCTTGTCTCCTCTAACTACCCATTCACCCCGTTTCCCACCTGTTCCCTTTTTCCCTCTGATTAGGTCCCTATATCTCTCTCTGTTTCTGTTCCTATCCTTGTCGGATTCTTGTTTGTTGTGTTTCATGCCTGAGCCAGACTATCGCCATGTTTGCTGTAACCTTGTCCTGTCCTGTCGGAATCTGCCGGTCTATCTGAGCCTACCTATGTTTGGTTATTAAAGAAGCTCTGTTTAAGTTAGTTCGCTTTTGGGTCCTCATTCACTCACCATAACAGAAGAATCCGACCAAGAATGGACCCAGCGACTTCGGATCCTCTCCACTCAGCCGTCGGGATCCAGGGAGCGATGCTAGGCAGACACGAGCAGGAAGTGTCTGCTGCTCGACATGCCGTTGAGACCCTGGCCACCCAAGTCTCCAACCTCACAGAACAGGTTCACCATCTCCGCCTCGATCCACCGGCCACTTCCAGGGCTTTCGAATCTCCGGAGCCCAGAATCAATAACCCGCCGTGTTACTCTGGGGAGCCCACTGAATGCCGCTCGTTCCTCACCCAGTGTGATATTGTGTTTTCTCTCCAGCCCAACACTTACTCCAGGAGCACTGCTCGTGTCGCCTACGTCATATCTCTCCTTATTGGACGGGCTCGTGAGTGGGGCACGGCAATCTGGGAGGCAAGGGCTGAGTGTACTAACCAGTATCAAGACTTTAAGGAGGAGATGATACGGGTTTTTGATCGATCTGTTTTTGGGGAGGAGGCTTCCAGGGCCCTGTCTTCCCTATGTCAAGGCAATCGATCCATAACAGACTACTCTATTGAGTTTCGCACTCTTGCTGTCTCCAGTGGCTGGAACGAGCCGGCCTTGCTCGCTCGTCTTCTGGAGGGTTTCCGCGCAGAGGTAAAGGATGAGATTCTCTCCCGGGAGGTTCCTTCCAGCGTGGATTCCTTGATTGAACTCGCTATTCGCATTGAGCGACGGGTTGATCTTCGTCACCGAGCTCGTGGAAAGGAGCTCGCGCTCTCCGTCGCCTCCCTCTCCGCATCACTACCATCTTCCTCTGCCGGCTCGGGTGCTGAGCCCATGCAGCTGGGAGGTATCCGCATCTCGACTAAGGAGAGGGAACGGAGAATCACCAACCGCCTCTGTCTCTATTGCGGTTCCGCTGGTCATTTTGTCACTTCATGTCCAGTAAAAGGCCAGAGCTCGTCAGTAAGCGGAGGGCTACTGGTGAGCGCTACTACTCCGGTCTCTCCTTCAAGATCCTGCACTACCTTGTCGGTCCATCTACGCTGGACCGGTTCGTCAGCTTCCTGCAGTGCCTTAATAGACTCTGGGGCGGAGGGCTGTTTTATGGACGAGACCTGGGCTCGGGAACATGACATTCCTCTCAGACAGTTAAAGGAGCCCACGGCCTTGTTCGCCCTGGATGGTAGTCCTCTCCCCAGGATTCAGCGTGAGACGCTACCTTTAACCCTCACTGTTTCTGGTAATCATAGTGAAACCATTTCTTTTTTAATTTTTCGTTCACCTTTTACACCTGTTGTTTTGGGCCATCCCTGGCTAGTTTGTCATAATCCTTCCATTAATTGGTCTAGTAATTCTATCCTCTCCTGGAACGTCTCTTGTCATGTGAAATGTTTAAT
Source organism: Oncorhynchus clarkii lewisi (assembly GCF_045791955.1). Lineage (NCBI taxonomy): Eukaryota > Metazoa > Chordata > Actinopteri > Salmoniformes > Salmonidae > Oncorhynchus > Oncorhynchus clarkii. The sequence goes on from NC_092162.1 coordinate 69,442,694, forward strand.
GTCTGCTATCCCTCCTGTTTCCTCTGTCTCTTCTTCACAGGAGGAGCCTGGTGATTTGACAGGGGTGCCGGAGGAATATCACGATCTGCGCACGGTGTTCAGTCGGTCCAGGGCCACCTCTCTTCCTCCACACCGGTCGTATGATTGTAGTATTGATCTCCTTCCGGGAACCACCCCCCCCCGGGGTAGACTATACTCTCTGTCGGCTCCCGAACGTAAGGCTCTCGAAGATTATTTGTCTGTAGCTCTTGACGCCGGTACCATAGTCCCCTCCTCCTCTCCCGCCGGAGCGGGGTTTTTTTTTGTCAAGAAGAAGGACGGGTCTCTGCGCCCCTGCATAGATTATCGAGGGCTGAATGACATAACAGTGAAGAATCGTTATCCGCTTCCTCTTATGTCTTCAGCCTTCGAGATCCTGCAGGGAGCCAGGTTTTTCACTAAGTTGGACCTTCGTAACGCTTACCATCTCGTGCGCATCAGGGAGGGGGACGAGTGGAAGACGGCGTTTAACACTCCGTTAGGGCACTTTGAATACCGGGTTCTTCCTTTCGGCCTCGCTAACGCTCCAGCTGTCTTTCAGGCATTAGTCAATGATGTCCTGAGAGACATGCTGAACATCTTTGTTTTCGTTTACCTTGACGATATCCTGATTTTTTCACCGTCACTCCAGATTCATGTTCAGCACGTTCGACGTGTCCTCCAGCGCCTTTTAGAGAATTGTCTTTTTGTGAAGGCTGAGAAGTGCACTTTTCATGCCTCCTCCGTCACATTTCTCGGTTCTGTTATTTCCGCTGAAGGCATTAAGATGGATCCCGCTAAGGTCCAAGCTGTCATTGATTGGCCCGTCCCTAAGTCACGCGTCGAGCTGCAGCGCTTTCTCGGCTTCGCGAACTTCTATCGTCGTTTCATCCGTAATTTCGGTCAGGTGGCAGCTCCTCTCACAGCCCTTACTTCTGTCAAGACGTGCTTTAAGTGGTCCGTTTCCGCCCAGGGAGCTTTTGATCTCCTCAAGAATCGTTTTACATCCGCTCCTATCCTTGTTACACCTGACGTCTCTAGACAGTTCGTTGTCGAGGTTGACGCGTCAGAGGTGGGCGTGGGAGCCATCCTTTCTCAGCGCTCCCTCTCTGACGACAAGGTCCACCCATGCGCGTATTTTTCTCATCGCCTGTCGCCGTCGGAACGTAACTATGATGTGGGTAACCGCGAACTGCTCGCCATCCGGTTAGCCCTAGGCGAATGGCGACAGTGGTTGGAGGGGGCGACCGTTCCTTTTGTCGTTTGGACTGACCATAGGAACCTTGAGTACATCCGTTCTGCCAAACGACTTAATGCGCGTCAGGCGCGTTGGGCGCTGTTTTTCGCTCGTTTCGAGTTCGTGATTTCTTATCGTCCGGGCTCTAAGAACACCAAGCCTGATGCTTTGTCTCGTCTCTTCAGTTCTTCAGTAGCCTCCACTGACCCCGAGGGGATTCTCCCTGAGGGGCGTGTTGTCGGGTTGACTGTCTGGGGAATTGAGAGGCAGGTAAAACAAGCGCTCACTCACACTCCGTCGCCGCGCGCTTGTCCTAGGAACCTTCTTTTCGTTCCCGTTCCTACTCGTCTGGCCGTTCTTCAGTGGGCTCACTCTGCCAAGTTAGCCGGCCACCCTGGCGTTCGGGGTACGCTTGCTTCCATTCGCCAGCGTTTTTGGTGGCCCACCCGGGAGCATGACACGCGTCGTTTCGTGGCTGCTTGTTCGGTCTGCGCGCAGATTAAGTCCGGTAACTCTCCTCCTGCCGGCCGTCTCAGGCCGCTTCCTATTCCCTCTCGACCGTGGTCTCACATCGCCTTAGATTTTGTCACCGGACTGCCTTCGTCAGCGGGGAAGACTGTTATTCTTACGGTTGTCGATAGGTTCTCTAAGGCGGCTCATTTCATTCCCCTTGCTAAGCTTCCTTCTGCTAAAGAGACGGCACAAATCATCATCGAGAATGTTTTCAGAATTCATGGCCTTCCGTCAGACGTCGTTTCGGACAGAGGTCCGCAATTCACGTCTCAATTTTGGAGGGAGTTTTGCCGTTTGATTGGGGCTTCCGTCAGTCTCTCTTCCGGCTTTCACCCCCAGTCTAACGGTCAAGCAGAACGGGCCAATCAGACTATTGGTCGCATCTTACGCAGTCTTTCTTTTCGTAACCCTGCGTCTTGGTCAGAACAGCTCCCCTGGGCAGAATACGCCCACAACTCGCTTCCTTCGTCTGCGACCGGGCTATCTCCTTTTCAGAGTAGCCTCGGGTACCAGCCTCCGCTGTTCTCATCTCAGTTCGCCGAGTCCAGCGTCCCCTCCGCTCAGGCTTTTGTCCAACGTTGCGAGCGCACCTGGAAGAGGGTCAGGTCTGCACTTTGCCGTTATAGGACGCAGACTGTGAGGGCTGCTAATAAGCGTAGAACTAAGAGTCCTAGATATTGTCGCGGTCAGAGAGTTTGGCTCTCCACTCAGAACCTTCCCCTTAAGACGGCTTCTCGCAAGTTGACCCCGCGGTTCATTGGTCCGTTCCGTATTTCTCGGGTCATTAATCCTGTCGCAGTTCGACTTCTTCTTCCGCGATACCTTCGTCGCGTCCACCCGGTCTTCCATGTCTCCTGCATCAAGCCCGTCCTTCGCGCCCCCGCTCGTCTTCCCCCCCTCCCCCCCATCCTTGTCGAGGGCGCACCCATCTACAGGGTCCGTAGAATTTTGGACATGCGTCCTCGGGGCCGTGGTCACCAGTACCTCGTAGATTGGGAGGGGTACGGTCCTGAGGAGAGGAGTTGGGTTCCCTCTCGGGACGTGCTGGACCGTGCGCTGATCGAGGATTTCCTCCGTTGCCGCCAGGTTTCCTCCTCGAGTGCGCCAGGAGGCGCTCGGTGAGTGGGGGGGTACTGTCATGTACTGTCATGTTGTGTCTTGTCTCTGTCCTTTCCCTTCACCCTGTCTCCCTCTGCTGGTCGTTGTTAGGTTACCTTTTCTCCCCCGCTTTCCCCCAGCTGTTCCTTGTCTCCTCTAACTACCCATTCACCCCGTTTCCCACCTGTTCCCTTTTTCCCTCTGATTAGGTCCCTATATCTCTCTCTGTTTCTGTTCCTATCCTTGTCGGATTCTTGTTTGTTGTGTTTCATGCCTGAGCCAGACTATCGTCATGTTTGCTGTAACCTTGTCCTGTCCTGTCGGAATCTGCCGGTCTATCTGAGCCTACCTATGTTTGGTTATTAAAGAAGCTCTGTTTAAGTTAGTTCGCTTTTGGGTCCTCATTCACTCACCATAACATAGGCGGTATCTGATTGGTTAGATAGGCTATATCCCAGAGGCAGTGGTAATGTATCTGGTTAGATAGGCTGTATCTGATTGGTTAGATACAGTGCCTTGCGAAAGTATTCGGCCCCCTTGAACTTTGCGACCTTTTGCCACATTTCAGGCTTCAAACATAAAGATATAAAACTTTATTTTTTTGTGAAGAATCAACAACAACTGGGACACAATCATGAAGTGGAACGACATTTATTGGATATTTCAAACTTTTTTAACAAATCAAAAACTGAAAAATTGGGCGTGCAAAATTATTCAGCCCCTTTACTTTCAATGCAGCAAACTCTCTCCAGAAGTTCAGTGAGGATCTCTGAATGATCCAATGTTGACCTAAATGACTAATGATGATAAATACAATCCACCTGTGTGTAATCAAGTCTCCGTATAAATGCACCTGCACTGTGATAGCCTCAGAGGTCCGTTAAAAGCGCAAAGAGCATCATGAAGAACAAGGAACACACCAGGCAGGTCCGAGATACTGTTGTGAAGAAGTTTAAAGCCGGATTTGGATACAAAATGATTTCCCAAGCTTTAAACATCCCAAGGAGCACTGTGCAAGCGATAATATTGAAATGGAAGGAGTATCAGCCCACTGCAAATCTAACAAGACCTGGCCGTCCCTCTAAACTTTCAGCTCATACAAGGAGAAGACTGATCAGAGATGCAGCCAAGAGGCCCATGATCACTCTGGATGAACTGCAGAGATCTACAGCTGAGGTGGGAGACTCTGTCCATAGGACAACAATCAGTCGTATATTGCACAAATCTGGCCTTTATGGAAGAGTGGCAAGAAGAAAGCCATTTCTTAAAGATATCCATAAAAAGTGTCGTTTAAAGTTTGCCACAAGCCACCTGGGAGACACACCAAACATGTGGAAGAAGGTGCTCTGGTCAGATGAAACCAAAATTGAACTTTTTAGCAACAATGCAAAACATTATGTTTGGCGTAAAAGCAACAAAGCTCATCACCCTGAACACACCATCCCCACTGTCAAACATGGTGGTGGCAGCATCATGGTTTGGGCCTGCTTTTCTTCAGCAGGCACAGGGAAGATGGTTAAAATTGATGGGAAGATGGATGGAGCCAAGTACAGGACCATTCTGGAAGAAAACCTGATGGAGTCTGCAAAAGACCTGAGACTGGGATGGAGATTTGTCTTCCAACAAGACAATGATCCAAAACATAAAGCAAAATCTACAATGGAATGGTTCAAAAATAAACATATCCAGGTGTTAGAATTGCCAAGTCAAAGTCCAGACCTGAATCCAATCGAGAATCTGTGGAAAGAACTGAAAACTGCTGTTCACAAATGCTCTCCATCCAACCTCACTGAGCTCGAGCTGTTTTGCAAGGAGGAATGGGAAAACATTTCAGTCTCTCGATGTGCAAAACTGATAGAGACATACCCCAAGCGACTTACAGCTATAATCGCAGCAAAAGGTGGCGCTACAAATTATTAACTTAAGGGGGCTGAATAATTTTGCACGCCCAATTTTTCAGTTTTTGATTTGTTAAAAAAGTTTGAAATATCCAATAAATGTCGTTCCACTTCATGATTGTGTCCCACTTGTTGTTGATTCTTCACAAAAAAATACAGTTTTATATCTTTATGTTTGAAGCCTGAAATGTGGCAAAAGGTCGCAAAGTTCAAGGGGGCCGAATACTTTCGCAAGGCACTGTAGGCTATATTATTATATCAAAACTAGTGCACTATAGGGGATACGGTGCCATATGGAACATAGCCGTAGAAGGCTATATAGGGGACATGGTGCCATATGGAACATAGCCATAGAAGGCTCTATAGGAGATACAGTGCCATATGGAACATAGCCATAGAAGGCTCTATAGGAGATACGGTGCCATATGGAACATAGCCATAGAAGGCTCTATAGGAGATACGGTGCCATATGGAACATAGCCATAGAAGGCTCTATAGGAGATACAGTGCCATATGGGACATAGACATAGAAGGCTCTATAGGAGATACGGTGCCATATGGAACATAGCCCTAGAAGGCTCTATAGGAGATACGGTGCCATATGGAACATAGCCATAGAAGGCTCTATAGGAGATACGGTGCCATTTATTTTATGGGACATAGCCATAAAATAAAGTACACAATAAGGACAAATGGCAACAGAAATAATGTAGTTATTAGTATTTATTGAATATTAACAGCTGATTTTCCAGAGGGAAGGGAAAAACCATAAACCACTCTACGTTCCTGTAAAACAGCTGAGGTCTCGATGAACAGCTCAGGTCTCGATGAACAGCTGAGGTCTCGATGAACAGCTCAGGTCTCGATGAACAGCGCAGGTCTCGATGAACAGCTCAGGTCTCGATGAACAGCTCAGGTCTCGATGAACAGCTGAGGTCTCGATGAACAGCTCAGGTCTCGATGAACAGCTGAGGTCTCGATGAACAGCTCAGGTCTCGATGAACAGCTCAGGTCTCGATGAACAGCGCAGGTCTCGATGAACAGCTCAGGTCTCGATGAACAGCTCAGGTCTCGATGAACAGCTCAGGTCTCGATGAACAGCCCAGGTGTCGATGAACAGCTGAGGTCTCTATGAACAGCTCAGGTCTCGATGAACAGCTCAGGTCTCGATGAACAGCTGAGGTCTCGATGACAGCTCAGGTCTCGATGAACAGCTGAGGTGTTGATGAACAGCTCAGGTCTCGATGAACAGCCGAGGTCTCTATGAACAGCTCAGGTCTCGATGAACAGCTCAGGTCTCGATGAACAGCCGAGGTCTCGAGGAACAGCTGAGGTCTCGATGAACAGCTCAGGTCTCGATGAACAGCTGAAGTCTCAGTGAACACCTCAGGTCTCGATGAACAGCTGAGCGGTAGAATCAGATGGGCGCGAATAAAATATGCCTGCATAACCCTGTGGCTGGTCAATAGCAATTATGGTAACTCCTGATACAAACACGGTGACAAATGATAAACTGCTGAGAAACACTAGACAACTACAATTTTTATTTTAAGAATACATATGTACAAATCTTACATTGCACAGGTGCTCTAAATTCTTCAGCTACAAATGTTCTTAGCAATGATGTACACAGTTGTCCAAATCCAGTAAAAGAGCACACATTACCACAGTGATGAAAAAGTACCCAATTGTCCTACTTGAGTAAAAGTGACAGTCACCCGGTAAAATACTACTTGAGTAAAAGTCTAAAAGTATTTGGTTTTAAATATACTTAAGTATTAAAAGTAAATGTAATTGCTAAAATATCAAATCAAATCAAATTAAATTTTATTTGTCACATACAGATGGTTAGCAGATGTTAATGCGAGTGTAGCGAAATGCTTGTGCTTCTAGTTCCGACAATGCAGTAATAACCAACAAGTAATCTAGCTAACAATTCCAAAACTACTACCTTATAGACACAAGTGTAAGGGGATAAAGAATATGTACATAAAGTAATATGAATGAGTGATGGTACAGAGCGGCATAGGCAAGATACAGTAGATGGTATTGATTGCAGTATATACATATGAGATGAGTATGTAAACAAAGTGGCATAGTTAAATATACTTAGTATCAAAACTAAAAAATAATTTCCAATTCCTTATACTGTATTAAGTAAGCACGGTTTTCTTGTTTTAAACATTTACGGACAGCACACTTCAACACTCAGACATCATTTAACAAACTAAGCATTTGTGTTTAGTGAGTCTGCCATATCAGAGGCAGTAGGGATGACCAGCGATGTTCTCTTGATAAGTGCGTGAATTAGACAATTTTACTGTCCTGCTAGGTACTCAAGTGTAACTATTACTTTAGGGTGTCAGGGAAAATATATGGAGTAAAAAGTACATTATTTTATTTATGAATGCAGTGGAATAAAAGTAAAAGTTGTCCAAAATATAAATTGTAAAGTACACATACTCCCAAAAAATAATTTAAGTAATACTTTAAGTACTTTACACTACTGCATTCCCACATTTAGTATACATTTTAAAACAGATGTGAACAGAACCTAGAGAAGTGCTACTGATGGTGTGCGATGTACTGTCAGCGGCGGTCAGTGCCGTTTAAGATGAGGGAGGACAATTTAAAAAAAATGTATGAGTATGGCCTGTTTTCTATTACAGCATATTGGATGACTGTCATTCATCTTATATTCACCCAACTCAATGTAACAGCGATAGGTTTAGGCTGCTACATGGTACTCAAATTTTCCCTACACCCATCACGAGTTTGCTACAACCTAGCCTACGAATGAAAGTTTACAACGTAGGTGATCGGGTCGAGATAAATTAGAGTAATCAAGGTGACAGACAGTGACACATTCAATACCGCCTTGCACACTCTTGCCTGCATCTAGCTGATCTAGGTTGCAATCATTACTCCAACAGTTGCAAACAAGTTTCTATTGGACAAATCAGGTACATTAATCCTGTTTCGTTCCATTTGCTTTTGTTTAAGAAACGTTTTTCAACTGAATCGGAGGAATGAATACATCCGTGATCACGCGCAAATACAGAACTAGCAGCCACACACATCTGGCAACTACAATCTCTCCTCCTCTCACCTTTTCCCTTCACTTGTGGACTTCAGTGCACAATACAACAGCTGTCTGTGACCAGGCGAAAAAACCTTCCTAGCATAGCTACAAGGACTAACGTGTTAGTAACCCAACCGTGCAGTACAGTGTACAGCAGGCAGTCTAGCAGTTACACCGGCGGGCCCCGGTGGCAATAAATTAAAAATGTAAATAGTCGGGTGGCCATTTGATTAATTGTTCAGCAGTCTGATGGCTTGGGGGTAGAAGCTGTCATAGACTTGGTGCTAAAGTACCTGGTGTTTGAGTAGGCTAAACTAGCTAGCTGCATTGGCTAGTTAAGTAAGTGAAAATAAAACATCTCTTTCTTGCTTCTCCTTAATTTTGGAAGAAATTAATTTGTTCAAAACTGTTCAACTATTGTCCTTCTCTCTCTTTGAATCAACTACTCACTACATTTTAATGCGCTGCAGTGCTAACTAGATGTAGCTTACGCTTTCAGTACTATATTCATTCTCTGAACCTTTGATTGGGTAGACAACATGTCAGTTCATGCTGCAGCAGCTCTGATAGGTTGGAGGACGTCCTCTGGAAGTTATCATAAATACTGTGTAAGTATATGGAAGGGGGTGAGAACCAAGAGCCAGCTAGATTTTGTGTAGAAGTTAATGTAACAAGAGGAGGACGGAAGCTAGCTGTCCTCCGGCTACACCATGGTGCTACCCTACAGACTGCTGTTGAAGCTGTCATTTTTCTTAAATTCACTGAGGAGGGTGGTCCTCCCCTTTTTCCTCTGAGGAGCCTCCACTGGTGTGCATATGAATGAATAAGTCGTTTGTTAGCTCCAGGTGAGCCAGCTTGACACATTTCTTAGCTTCTCAAATGACAGAAAGTGGCACCTGTAAAGGAAAAAATGTTTACAACCTTCTCTTAATTATTTTTTATTTATTTCACCTTTATTTAACCAGGTAGGCTAGTTCTCATTTGCAACTGTGACCTGGCCAAGATAAACGCATAGCAATTTGACACATACAACAACACAGAGTTACACATGGAATAAACAAAACATAGTCAATCATGTGTAACTTATCGCATGCATTACTACCGTAGGGATGGTGTGCATCTGACAGATGAGGGCAACTACTTCTTCCTTGAGAGTTTAAGAGCTGGTCTCTCCTCCATAGCAGAAAGACACGCTCACTAGTGCACGTACACGTCACACTCCCAGTGCAACGAACCAAAAGGCTCTTTTAAGAGACACCCAATAAATTACAAATAGCGCACACTGTGCGTGCGTGTGCACGTCAGTGTGTGTGTGTTTCGGGAAAGGGGTGTCAAAAACATACATATACATGAAAGAGAAGGGTCAAAATATCTATGAACCCAGGACCGTCAAATCCCAGGGCGGTGATGCAAACCGCTAAGCTATGAAATGGCAAAAGGGTTGTTTTTTGAACGAGTTAAGACTTACTATGCAAGCTAAGAAACAGCAACTCTTCCTTTTGACAAAGTTCCCCAGCATATCGTAGGTTAATTACTTACACGAAATGATTCATCTGCTGTTTCAGACGTTTTTACAATTTTTAAGCTCGAGACCCAAATGAGAAATGTAGTGTCCTCGAAACGACCGAGATTATGTCAACTTGACATTACTTAAATGGACGGTCTGGTGATGACAGCGCATGTTCGTTCCAAAGTATTTTTGTTAATTGCTCAGTACTGATTGAAAGTTTATATCCCTTGCTTGGAAAACCCCCCAAAACAATGTAGAGTTTAAAACAGTTATGTTTTATCTGTAATAGATGTCAAATAGATGGGTGCTCTGGCTTAGTTGGTTTAAAGCGCCTATCTAGTAAACAGGAGATCCTGAGTTCAAATCTCAGCAGCACCTTTTCAAGCATTTTATTGTACACATTGGTGGAGAAGGTCAGAGGGGAGGGCACTCTGGTTTTCTCACCAATGGGTTTAGAGAATTAGGCAAGTGGAGAGGTGAGGAGGACGCAATTGAGATATTCCAATGTTACAGAAAAAGTGCTCTTTTTGAATGAGTTACACATACCGACTGTGGAAAGCTCAACTGGGTCTACAGTTTATTCATTACCGAGGCCCAAATGAAAAGAGTTCAGCCAGCTTGTACACGTCACTTTCAAAGCATGAGTAGGCTCCACACGCCAGCTCTTGAAGCCAGCAGTGATCGTATAGCGGTTAGTACTCTGAGTTGTGTCCTCAGCAACCCCGGTCCAAATCCGGGTCACCGCACTGCAATGTCATTTCAAAAGGGTTGTATTTTGAACGAGATCAAACTTACTGTGTAAGCGAAAAAAACTCAACAACTGTGCTATTTGAACAAGACCCCATTTCATGGTAGTTTAATTACTTACATTATTACATTATCTCCTGTGTTAGAGGATTTTACCATTTTCAAGCTCGACACCCAAATGTGAATTGTAGTGTCCTCGAACAACCAAAATAATAAAGAAATAATGTATGATTCTGAATGTTTACTGATATCTTGCGACCCACCTATCACATGTTATTAACCGCTTTGGTTCCAAAATCGTTGTTAAAGAATCCATGTCAGAGGTTCTTGAGTTTATTCATCTCGAGACCCAAATAAAAATTATACTGTCCTCGAATGACCATAATTAAGAAGAAATAGTATGTGATTACAAATGTTTACTGATATCTTGCTACCCACCTTTCACATGCTCAGGCCCACTTTGGGACTCAAAACATAGCTTAAGAATCCCTGTTGCTTGACAATTGAAGGTGTCTGTATCGATTCCAATGTTAGTAAATTACATTTGTTTTGTGACGTGATTTTGCTAGACAGAGATGTGGGTTAAATGAATGAGACTGGTTTGATTCAAATAGGTGTGGGTGTTCACATCTGCAAAATATATCACTTTCATGGGTGCTGTGGCTTAGTTGGTTAAAGTGCCTGTCTAGTAAACAGGAGATCTTGAGTTCAAATCTCAGCAGTACCTTTTCAAGCATTTTACACATTGGTGGAGAAGGTCAGAGGGGAGGGCACTCAGGTTTTCTCACCAATCGGTTTAGAGAATTATTGATGATGTGAGGAGGATGCTATTGAGATATTCCAATGTCACGGAAAATGGGCACTGCATCCTCCTGACATCTTCTCTCCACTTGCCTAATTCTCTAAACCCATTGGTGAGAAAACCTGAGTGAAAACCTCTGAAACAGCAGATAAATCAGTTTGTGTAAGTAATTAACCTACGATATGCTGGGGAACTTTGTCAAAAGGCAGAGTTGCTGAGTTTCTTAGCTTTCAGAGAAAGTCTTAACCTGTTCAAAAAACGACCCTTCTGCGATTACATTACAGTGCCGTGACCCGGATTTGAACCGGGATTGCAGCGGCTACAATGCAGCTAACCACTATACACAACTAACCACTATACGACCACGACTGGCTACAAGAAGTGGCTTTGTAAAGCCTACATAGGCTGTGAAAGTGATGTGCACAAGCTGGCTAAACACTTTTCATATTGGTCTCGATAATGAATAAAGTGAAGAAACAGTTGAGGTTTACACATTCAAAAAGTGCCCTTTTTCCGTGACATTGGAATATCTCTATAGCATCCTCCTCACATCATCTCTAATTCTCTAAACCGATTGGTGAGAAAACCTGAGTGCCCTCCCCTCTGACCTTCTCCACCAATGTGTACAATAACATGCTTGAAAAGGTACTGCTGAGATTTGAACTCAGGATCTCCTGCTTACGAGAGAGACACTTTAACCAAGTAAGCCACAGCACCCATGAAAGAGATATATTTTGCAGATGTGAACACCCACACCTATTTGAATCAAACCAGTCTCATTAATTTAACCCACATCTCTGTCTAGCAAAATCACATCACAAAAGAGATGTCTTTTACTAATATTCGTCATTCGAGGACAGTACATTTTTCATTTGGGTCTCGAGATGAATAAACTCAAGAACCTCTGACATGGATTATTAAACTACGATTTGGGACCCAAAGCAGTTATTAACATGTCATAGGTGGGTCACGAGATATGAATAAACATTCAGAATCATACACTATTTCTTCATAATGTTGGTCGTTCGAGGACACTGCATTTCTAATTTGGCTCTCGAGCTTAAAAATGGTAAAAACCTCTGAAAGAGCAGATGAATCAGTTCATGTAAGTAATTAACCTACGATATGCTGGGGAACTTTGTCAAAAGGCAGAGTTGCTGAGTTTCTTAGCTTTCAGAGTAAGTCTTAACCTGTTCATAAAACAACACTCCTGAATGTACATTGCAGTGCCGTGACCCGGATTCGAACCGGGGTTGCTGCGGCCACAACGCAGAGTACTAACCACTATACGATCACGGCTGGCTACAAGACGTGGCTTTGTAAAGCCTACATAGGCTTTGAAAGTGATGTGCACAAGCTGGATAAACACTTTTCATATTGGTCTCGATAATGAATAAAGTGAAGAAACAGTCGAGCTTTACACATTCGAAAAGTTCCCTTTTTCCGTGACATTGGAATATCTGCGACCAACCACAGCCACAGCGCCTGTAGAGGCCAAGTATGTTCCAGGTAAGAACACCGCCACACGTATTTATATCAAACATGTCTCATTCATTTAACCCATATCTCTGTCTTGCAAAATCACGTCACAAAACAGATGTTATTTACTAATATTGGAATCGATATGGACTCCTTCAATTGTCTAGCAACAGGGTTGCTATGTTTTGGGACCCAAAGTGGGCCTGAGTATGTGAGAGGTGGGCAGCGCGATATCAGTAAACATTTTGAGTCACAAGCTATTTCTTCTTAATTTCGGTCATCCGAGGACAGTAAATTTTTCATTTGGGTCTCGAACTGAATAAACTCAAGATACTCTGACCTGGATTCTTAAACTATGGTTTGGGACCCAAAGTGGGAATATCGCGAGATATGAGTAAACATTCAGAATCATACACGATTTCTTCATCATTTTGGTCGTTTCGGGGAAACAACATTTCTCAGTTGGATCTCGAGATTAAAAATGGTAAAAACCTAAGAAAAAGCAGATGAATCAGTTAATGTAAGTAATTAACCTACCATGAGATAGAGACTTTGTCAAATGGAAGAGTTATTGAGTTTCTTAGCTCACACAGGAGGTTTCAACTCATTCAAAATACAACCCTTTTGAAATGGCAATTCTTTGCCGTGACCCGGATTCAGACCGGGGTTCCTGCGGCCACAACGCAGAGTACTAAACACTATACGATCACAGCGAGCTACCAAAGATTCCTTGTAAAGCCTACTCATGCTCTGACAGAGACCTGTACAAGCTGGCTGAACTCTTCATTTAGCGCTCGAAATGAATCAACTGAAGAACCAGCTGAAGTTGAGACAGTTGGTACGTTGTAATTCTTTGAAAAAGTTCCCTTTTTCCGTGAAATTGGAATATCTCAATTGCATCCTCCTCACATCTTTTCTCCTCTCATCACTCCAAATTCTCAAGACTCATTGGTTGAGAAAAGCAGAACACCCTCCACTCTAACCTTTCCACCAATGTGTTCAATGACATGTTTGAAAAGGCTCTGCTGAGATTCGAACTCAGGATCTCCTGTTTACTAGACAGGCGCTTTAACCAACTAAGCCACAGCGCCTGTAGAGGCCAAGTATGTTCCAGGTAAGAACACCCGTATTTATATCAAACATGTCTCATTAATTTAACCCATATCTCTGTCTTGCAAAATCACGTCACAAAACAGATGTTATTTACTAATATTGGAATCGATATGGACTCCTTCAATTGTCTAGCAACAGGGTTTCTTAAGCTATGTTTTGGGACCCAAAGTGGGCCTGAGTATGTGAGAGGTGGGCAGCGCGATATCAGTAAACATTTTGAGTCACAAGCTATTTCTTCTTAATTTCGGTCATCCGAGGACAGTAAATTTTTCATTTGGGTCTCGAACTGAATAAACTCAAGATACTCTGACCTGGATTCTTAAACTATGGTTTGGGACCCAAAGTGGGAATATCGCGAGATATGAGTAAACATTCAGAATCATGCACGATTTCTTCATCATTTTGGTCGTTTCGGGGAAACAACATTTCTCAGTTGGATCTCGAGATTAAAAATGGTAAAAACCTAAGAAAAAGCAGATGAATCAGTTAATGTAAGTAATTAACCTACCATGAGATAGAGACTTTGTCAAATGGAAGAGTTATTGAGTTTCTTAGCTCACACAGGAGGTTTCAACTCATTCAAAATACAACCCTTTTGAAATGGCAATTCTTTGCCGTGACCCGGATTCAGACCGGGGTTCCTGCGGCCACAACGCAGAGTACTAAACACTATACGATCACAGCGAGCTACCAAAGATTGCTTGTAAAGCCTACTCATGCTCTGACAGAGACCTGTACAAGCTGGCTGAACTCTTCATTTAGCGCTCGAAATGAATCAACTGAAGAACCAGCTGAAGTTGAGACAGTTGGTACGTTGTAATTCTTTGAAAAAGTTCCCCTTTTCCGTGAAATTGGAATATCTCAATTGCATCCTCCTCACATCTTTTCTCCTCTCATCACTCCAAATTCTCAAGACTCATTGGTTGAGAAAAGCAGAACACTCTCCACTCTAACCTTTCCACCAATGTGTTCAATGACATGTTTGAAAAGGCTCTGCTGAGATTCAAACTCAGGATCTCCTGTTTACTAGACAGGCGCTTTAACCAACTAAGCCACAGCGCCTGTAGATGCCAAGTATGTTCCAGGTAAGAACACCGCCACACGTATTTATATCAAACATGTCTCATTCATTTAACCCATATCTCTGTCTTGCAAAATCACGTCACAAAACAGATGTTATTTACTAATATTGGAATCGATATGGACTCCTTCAATTGTCTAGCAACAGGGTTTCTTAAGCTATGTTTTGGGACCCAAAGTGGGCCTGAGTATGTGAGAGGTGGGCAGCGCGATATCAGTAAACATTTTGAGTCACAAGCTATTTCTTCTTAATTTCGGTCATCCGAGGACAGTAAATTTTTCATTTGGGTCTCGAATTGAATAAACTCAAGATACTCTGACCTGGATTCTTAAACTATGGTTTGGGACCCAAAGTGGGAATATCGCGAGATATGAGTAAACATTCAGAATCATACACGATTTCTTCATCATTTTGGTCGTTTCGGGGAAACAACATTTCTCAGTTGGATCTCGAGATTAAAAATGGTAAAAACCTAAGAAAAAGCAGATGAATTAGTTAATGTAAGTAATTAACCTACCATGAGATAGAGACTTTGTCAAATGGAAGAGTTATTGAGTTTCTTGGCTCACACAGGAGGTTTCAACTCATTCAAAATACAACCCTTTTGAAATGGCAATTCTTTGCCGTGACCCGGATTCAGACCGGGGTTCCTGCGGCCACAACGCAGAGTACTAAACACTATACGATCACAGCGAGCTACCAAAGATTCCTTGTAAAGCCTACTCATGCTCTGACAGAGACCTGTACAAGCTGGCTGAACTCTTCATTTAGCGCTCGAAATGAATCAACTGAAGAACCAGCTGAACTTGAGACAGTTGGTACGTTGTAATTCTTTGAAAAAGTTCCCTTTTTCCGTGAAATTGGAATATCTCAATTGCATCCTCCTCACATCTTTTCTCCTCTCATCACTCCAAATTCTCAAGACTCATTGGTTGAGAAAAGCAGAACACTCTCCACTCTGACCTTTCCACCAATGTGTTCAATGACATGTTAGAAAAGGCTCTGCTGAGATTCGAACTCAGGATCTCCTGTTTACTAGACAGGCGCTTTAACCAACTAAGCCACAGCGCCTGTAGATGCCAAGTATGTTCCAGGTAAGAACACCGCCACACGTATTTATATCAAACATGTCTCATTCATTTAACCCATATCTCTGTCTTGCAAAATCACGTCACAAAACAGATGTTATTTACTAATATTGGAATCGATATGGACTCCTTCAATTGTCTAGCAACAGGGTTTCTTAAGCTATGTTTTGGGACCCAAAGTGGGCCTGAGTATGTGAGAGGTGGGCAGCGCGATATCAGTAAACATTTTGAGTCACAAGCTATTTCTTCTTAATTTCGGTCATCCGAGGACAGTAAATTTTTCATTTGGGTCTCGAACTGAATAAACTCAAGATACTCTGACATGGATTCTTAAACTATGGTTTGGGACCCAAAGTGGGAATATCGCGAGATATGAGTAAACATTCAGAATCATACACGATTTCTTCATAATTTTGGTCGTTTCGGGGAAACAACATTTCTCAGTTGGATCTCAAGATTAAAAATGGTAAAAACCTAAGAAAAAGCAGATGAATCAGTTAATGTAAGTAATTAACCTACCATGAGATAGAGACTTTGTCAAATGGAAGAGTTATTGAGTTTCTTAGCTCACACAGGAGGTTTCAACTCATTCAAAATACAACCCTTTTGAAATGGCAATTCTTTGCCGTGACCCGGATTCAGACCGGGGTTCCTGCGGCCTCAACGCAGAGTACTAAACACTATACGATCACAGCGAGCTACCAAAGATTGCTTGTAAAGCCTACTCATGCTCTGACAGAGACCTGTACAAGCTGGCTGAACTCTTCATTTAGCGCTCGAAATGAATCAACTGAAGAACCAGCTGAAGTTGAGACAGTTGGTACGTTGTAATTCTTTGAAAAAGTTCCCTTTTTCCGTGAAATTGGAATATCTCAATTGCATCCTCCTCACATCTTTTCTCCTCTCATCACTCCAAATTCTCAAGACTCATTGGTTGAGAAAAGCAGAACACTCTCCACTCTGACCTTTCCACCAATGTGTTCAATGACATGTTTGAAAAGGCTCTGCTGAGATTCGAACTCAGGATCTCCTGTTTACTAGACAGGCGCTTTAACCAACTAAGCCACAGCGCCTGTAGAGGCCAAGTATGTTCCAGGTAAGAACACCGCCACACGTATTTATATCAAACATGTCTCATTCATTTAACCCATATCTCTGTCTTGCAAAATCACGTCACAAAACATATGTTATTTACTAATATTGGAATCGATATGGACTCCTTCAATTGTCTAGCAACAGGGTTTCTTAAGCTATGTTTTGGGACCCAAAGTGGGCCTGAGTATGTGAGAGGTGGGCAGCGCGATATCAGTAAACATTTTGAGTCACAAGCTATTTCTTCTTAATTTCGGTCATCCGAGGACAGTAAATTTTTCATTTGCGTCTCGAACTGAATAAACTCAAGATACTCTGACCTGGATTCTTAAACTATGGTTTGGGACCCAAAGTGGGAATATCGCGAGATATGAGTAAACATTCAGAATCATACACGATTTCTTCATCATTTTGGTCGTTTCGGGGAAACAACATTTCTCAGTTGGATCTCAAGATTAAAAATGGTAAAAACCTAAGAAAAAGCAGATGAATCAGTTAATGTAAGTAATTAACCTACCATGAGATAGAGACTTTGTCAAATGGAAGAGTTATTGAGTTTCTTAGCTCACACAGGAGGTTTCAACTCATTCAAAATACAACCCTTTTGAAATGGCAATTCTTTGCCGTGACCCGGATTCAGACCGGGGTTCCTGCGGCCTCAACGCAGAGTACTAAACACTATACGATCACAGCGAGCTACCAAAGATTGCTTGTAAAGCCTACTCATGCTCTGACAGAGACCTGTACAAGCTGGCTGAACTCTTCATTTAGCGCTCGAAATGAATCAACTGAAGAACCAGCTGAAGTTGAGACAGTTGGTACGTTGTAATTCTTTGAAAAAGTTCCCTTTTTCCGTGAAATTGGAATATCTCAATTGCATCCTCCTCACATCTTTTCTCCTCTCATCACTCCAAATTCTCAAGACTCATTGGTTGAGAAAAGCAGAACACTCTCCACTCTGACCTTTCCACCAATGTGTTCAATGACATGTTTGAAAAGGCTCTGCTGAGATTCGAACTCAGGATCTCCTGTTTACTAGACAGGCGCTTTAACCAACTAAGCCACAGCGCCTGTAGAGGCCAAGTATGTTCCAGGTAAGAACACCGCCACACGTATTTATATCAAACATGTCTCATTCATTTAACCCATATCTCTGTCTTGCAAAATCACGTCACAAAACATATGTTATTTACTAATATTGGAATCGATATGGACTCCTTCAATTGTCTAGCAACAGGGTTTCTTAAGCTATGTTTTGGGACCCAAAGTGGGCCTGAGTATGTGAGAGGTGGGCAGCGCGATATCAGTAAACATTTTGAGTCACAAGCTATTTCTTCTTAATTTCGGTCATCCGAGGACAGTAAATTTTTCATTTGCGTCTCGAACTGAATAAACTCAAGATACTCTGACCTGGATTCTTAAACTATGGTTTGGGACCCAAAGTGGGAATATCGCGAGATATGAGTAAACATTCAGAATCATACACGATTTCTTCATCATTTTGGTCGTTTCGGGGAAACAACATTTCTCAGTTGGATCTCGAGATTAAAAATGGTAAAAACCTAAGAAAAAGCAGATGAATCAGTTAATGTAAGTAATTAACCTACCATGAGATAGAGACTTTGTCAAATGGAAGAGTTATTGAGTTTCTTAGCTCACACAGGAGGTTTCAACTCATTCAAAATACAACCCTTTTGAAATGGCAATTCTTTGCCGTGACCCGGATTCAGACCGGGGTTCCTGCGGCCACAACGCAGAGTACTAAACACTATACGATCACAGCGAGCTACCAAAGATTGCTTGTAAAGCCTACTCATGCTCTGACAGAGACCTGTACAAGCTGGCTGAACTCTTCATTTAGCGCTCGAAATGAATCAACTGAAGAACCAGCTGAAGTTGAGACAGTTGGTACGTTGTAATTCTTTGAAAAAGTTCCCTTTTTCCGTGAAATTGGAATATCTCAATTGCATCCTCCTCACATCTTTTCTCCTCTCATCACTCCAAATTCTCAAGACTCATTGGTTGAGAAAAGCAGAACACTCTCCACTCTGACCTTTCCACCAATGTGTTCAATGACATGTTTGAAAAGGCTCTGCTGAGATTCGAACTCAGGATCTCCTGTTTACTAGACAGGCGCTTTAACCAACTAAGCCACAGCGCCTGTAGAGGCCAAGTATGTTCCAGGTAAGAACACCGCCACACGTATTTATATCAAACATGTCTCATTCATTTAACCCATATCTCTGTCTTGCAAAATCACGTCACAAAACATATGTTATTTACTAATATTGGAATCGATATGGACTCCTTCAATTGTCTAGCAACAGGGTTTCTTAAGCTATGTTTTGGGACCCAAAGTGGGCCTGAGTATGTGAGAGGTGGGCAGCGCGATATCAGTAAACATTTTGAGTCACAAGCTATTTCTTCTTAATTTCGGTCATCCGAGGACAGTAAATTTTTCATTTGCGTCTCGAACTGAATAAACTCAAGATACTCTGACCTGGATTCTTAAACTATGGTTTGGGACCCAAAGTGGGAATATCGCGAGATATGAGTAAACATTCAGAATCATACACGATTTCTTCATCATTTTGGTCGTTTCGGGGAAACAACATTTCTCAGTTGGATCTCGAGATTAAAAATGGTAAAAACCTAAGAAAAAGCAGATGAATCAGTTAATGTAAGTAATTAACCTACCATGAGATAGAGACTTTGTCAAATGGAAGAGTTATTGAGTTTCTTAGCTCACACAGGAGGTTTCAACTCATTCAAAATACAACCCTTTTGAAATGGCAATTCTTTGCCGTGACCCGGATTCAGACCGGGGTTCCTGCGGCCACAACGCAGAGTACTAAACACTATACGATCACAGCGAGCTACCAAAGATTGCTTGTAAAGCCTACTCATGCTCTGACAGAGACCTGTACAAGCTGGCTGAACTCTTCATTTAGCGCTCGAAATGAATCAACTGAAGAACCAGCTGAAGTTGAGACAGTTGGTACGTTGTAATTCTTTGAAGAAGTTCCCTTTTTCCGTGAAATTGGAATATCTCAATTGCATCCTCCTCACATCTTTTCTCCTCTCATCACTCCAAATTCTCAAGACTCATTGGTTGAGAAAAGCAGAACACTCTCCACTCTGACCTTTCCACCAATGTGTTCAATGACATGTTTGAAAAGGCTCTGCTGAGATTCGAACTCAAGATCTCCTGTTTACTAGACAGGCGCTTTAACCAACTAAGCCACAGCACCTGTAGATGCCAAGTATGTTCCAGGTAAGAACACCGCCACATGTATTTATATCAAACATGTCTCATTCATTTAACCCATATCTCTGTCTTGCAAAATCACGTCACAAAACAGATGTTATTTACTAATATTGGAATCGATATGGACTCCTTCAATTGTCTAGCAACAGGGTTTCTTAAGCTATGTTTTGGGACCCAAAGTGGGCCTGAGTATGTGAGAGGTGGGCAGCGCGATATCAGTAAACATTTTGAGTCACAAGCTATTTCTTCTTAATTTCGGTCATCCGAGGACAGTAAATTTTTCATTTGGGTCTCGAACTGAATAAACTCAAGATACTCTGACCTGGATTCTTAAACTTTGGTTTGGGACCCAAAGTGGGAATATCGCGAGATATGAGTAAACATTCAGAATCATACACGATTTCTTCATCATTTTGGTCATTTCGGGGAAACAACATTTCTCAGTTGGATCTCGAGATTAAAAATGGTAAAAACCTAAGAAAAAGCAGATGAATCAGTTAATGTAAGTAATTAACCTACCATGAGATAGAGACTTTGTCAAATGGAAGAGTTATTGAGTTTCTTGGCTCACACAGGAGGTTTCAACTCATTCAAAATACAACCCTTTTGAAATGGCAATTCTTTGCCGTGACCCGGATTCAGACCGGGGTTCCTGCGGCCACAACGCAGAGTACTAAACACTATACGATCACAGCGAGCTACCAAAGATTCCTTGTAAAGCCTACTCATGCCCTGACAGAGACCTGTACAAGCTGGCTGAACTCTTCATTTAGCGCTCGAAATGAATCAACTGAAGAACCAGCTGAACTTGAGACAGTTGGTACGTTGTAATTCTTTGAAAAAGTTCCCTTTTTCCGTGAAATTGGAATATCTCAATTGCATCCTCCTCACATCTTTTCTCCTCTCATCACTCCAAATTCTCAAGACTCATTGGTTGAGAAAAGCAGAACACTCTCCACTCTGACCTTTCCACCAATGTGTTCAATGACATGTTTGAAAAGGCTCTGCTGAGATTCGAACTCAGGATCTCCTGTTTACTAGACAGGCGCTTTAACCAACTAAGCCACAGCGCCTGTAGATGCCAAGTATGTTCCAGGTAAGAACACCGCCACACGTATTTATATCAAACATGTCTCATTCATTTAACCCATATCTCTGTCTTGCAAAATCACGTCACAAAACAGATGTTATTTACTAATATTGGAATCGATATGGACTCCTTCAATTGTCTAGCAACAGGGTTTCTTAAGCTATGTTTTGGGACCCAAAGTGGGCCTGAGTATGTGAGAGGTGGGCAGCGCGATATCAGTAAACATTTTGAGTCACAAGCTATTTCTTCTTAATTTCGGTCATCCGAGGACAGTAAATTTTTCATTTGGGTCTCGAACTGAATAAACTCAAGATACTCTGACCTGGATTCTTAAACTATGGTTTGGGACCCAAAGTGGGAATATCGCGAGATATGAGTAAACATTCAGAATCATACACGATTTCTTCATCATTTTGGTCGTTTCGGGGAAACAACATTTCTCAGTTGGATCTCGAGATTAAAAATGGTAAAAACCTAAGAAAAAGCAGATGAATCAGTTAATGTAAGTAATTAACCTACCATGAGATAGAGACTTTGTCAAATGGAAGAGTTATTGAGTTTCTTAGCTCACACAGGAGGTTTCAACTCATTCAAAATACAACCCTTTTGAAATGGCAATTCTTTGCCGTGACCCGGATTCAGACCGGGGTTCCTGCGGCCACAACGCAGAGTACTAAACACTATACGATCACAGCGAGCTACCAAAGATTGCTTGTAAAGCCTACTCATGCTCTGACAGAGACCTGTACAAGCTGGCTGAACTCTTCATTTAGCGCTCGAAATGAATCAACTGAAGAACCAGCTGAAGTTGAGACAGTTGGTACGTTGTAATTCTTTGAAAAAGTTCCCTTTTTCCGTGAAATTGGAATATCTCAATTGCATCCTCCTCACATCTTTTCTCCTCTCATCACTCCAAATTCTCAAGACTCATTGGTTGAGAAAAGCAGAACACTCTCCACTCTGACCTTTCCACCAATGTGTTCAATGACATGTTTGAAAAGGCTCTGCTGAGATTCGAACTCAGGATCTCCTGTTTACTAGACAGGCGCTTTAACCAACTAAGCCACAGCGCCTGTAGATGCCAAGTATGTTCCAGGTAAGAACACCGCCACACGTATTTATATCAAACATGTCTCATTCATTTAACCCATATCTCTGTCTTGCAAAATCACGTCACAAAACAGATGTTATTTACTAATATTGGAATCGATATGGACTCCTTCAATTGTCTAGCAACAGGGTTTCTTAAGCTATGTTTTGGGACCCAAAGTGGGCCTGAGTATGTGAGAGGTGGGCAGCGCGATATCAGTAAACATTTTGAGTCACAAGCTATTTCTTCTTAATTTCGGTCATCCGAGGACAGTAAATTTTTCATTTGGGTCTCGAACTGAATAAACTCAAGATACTCTGACCTGGATTCTTAAACTATGGTTTGGGACCCAAAGTGGGAATATCGCGAGATATGAGTAAACATTCAGAATCATACACGATTTCTTCATCATTTTGGTCATTTCGGGGAAACAACATTTCTCAGTTGGATCTCGAGATTAAAAATGGTAAAAACCTAAGAAAAAGCAGATGAATCAGTTAATGTAAGTAATTAACCTACCATGAGATAGAGACTTTGTCAAATGGAAGAGTTATTGAGTTTCTTAGCTCACACAGGAGGTTTCAACTCATTCAAAATACAACCCTTTTGAAATGGCAATTCTTTGCCGTGACCCGGATTCAGACCGGGGTTCCTGCGGCCACAACGCAGAGTACTAAACACTATACGATCACAGCGAGCTACCAAAGATTGCTTGTAAAGCCTACTCATGCTCTGACAGAGACCTGTACAAGCTGGCTGAACTCTTCATTTAGCGCTCGAAATGAATCAACTGAAGAACCAGCTGAACTTGAGACAGTTGGTACGTTGTAATTCTTTGAAAAAGTTCCCTTTTTCCGTGAAATTGGAATATCTCAATTGCATCCTCCTCACATCTTTTCTCCTCTCATCACTCCAAATTCTCAAGACTCATTGGTTGAGAAAAGCAGAACACTCTCCACTCTGACCTTTCCACCAATGTGTTCAATGACATGTTTGAAAAGGCTCTGCTGAGATTCGAACTCAGGATCTCCTGTTTACTAGACAGGCGCTTTAACCAACTAAGCCACAGCGCCTGTAGATGCCAAGTATGTTCCAGGTAAGAACACCGCCACACGTATTTATATCAAACATGTCTCATTCATTTAACCCATATCTCTGTCTTGCAAAATCACGTCACAAAACAGATGTTATTTACTAATATTGGAATCGATATGGACTCCTTCAATTGTCTAGCAACAGGGTTTCTTAAGCTATGTTTTGGGACCCAAAGTGGGCCTGAGTATGTGAGAGGTGGGCAGCGCGATATCAGTAAACATTTTGAGTCACAAGCTATTTCTTCTTAAATTCGGTCATCCGAGGACAGTAAATTTTTCATTTGGGTCTCGAACTGAATAAACTCAAGATACTCTGACCTGGATTCTTAAACTATGGTTTGGGACCCAAAGTGGGAATATCGCGAGATATGAGTAAACATTCAGAATCATACACGATTTCTTCATCATTTTGGTCGTTTCGGGGAAACAACATTTCTCAGTTGGATCTCGAGATTAAAAATGGTAAAAACCTAAGAAAAAGCAGATGAATCAGTTAATGTAAGTAATTAACCTACCATGAGATAGAGACTTTGTCAAATGGAAGAGTTATTGAGTTTCTTGGCTCACACAGGAGGTTTCAACTCATTCAAAATACAACCCTTTTGAAATGGCAATTCTTTGCCGTGACCCGGATTCAGACCGGGGTTCTTGCGGCCACAACGCAGAGGACTAAACACTATACGATCACAGCGAGCTACCAAAGATTCCTTGTAAAGCCTACCCATGCTCTGACAGAGACCTGTACAAGCTGGCTGAACTCTTCATTTAGCGCTCGAAATGAATCAACTGAAGAACCAGCTGAACTTGAGACAGTTGGTACGTTGTAATTCTTTGAAAAAGTTCCCTTTTTCCGTGAAATTGGAATATCTCAATTGCATCCTCCTCACATCTTTTCTCCTCTCATCACTCCAAATTCTCAAGACTCATTGGTTGAGAAAAGCAGAACACTCTCCACTCTGACCTTTCCACCAATGTGTTCAATGACATGTTTGAAAAGGCTCTGCTGAGATTCGAACTCAGGATCTCCTGTTTACTAGACAGGCGCTTTAACCAACTAAGCCACAGCGCCTGTAGATGCCAAGTATGTTCCAGGTAAGAACACCGCCACACGTATTTATATCAAACATGTCTCATTCATTTAACCCATATCTCTGTCTTGCAAAATCACGTCACAAAACAGATGTTATTTACTAATATTGGAATCGATATGGACTCCTTCAATTGTCTAGCAACAGGGTTTCTTAAGCTATGTTTTGGGACCCAAAGTGGGCCTGAGTATGTGAGAGGTGGGCAGCGCGATATCAGTAAACATTTTGAGTCACAAGCTATTTCTTCTTAATTTCGGTCATCCGAGGACAGTAAATTTTTCATTTGGGTCTCGAACTGAATAAACTCAAGATACTCTGACCTGGATTCTTAAACTATGGTTTGGGACCCAAAGTGGGAATATCGCGAGATATGAGTAAACATTCAGAATCATACACGATTTCTTCATAATTTTGGTCATTTCGGGGAAACAACATTTCTCAGTTGGATCTCAAGATTAAAAATGGTAAAAACCTAAGAAAAAGCAGATGAATCAGTTAATGTAAGTAATTAACCTACCATGAGATAGAGACTTTGTCAAATGGAAGAGTTATTGAGTTTCTTAGCTCACACAGGAGGTTTCAACTCATTCAAAATACAACCCTTTTGAAATTGCAATTCTTTGCCGTGACCTGGATTCAGACCGGGGTTCCTGCGGCCACAACGCAGAGTACTAAACACTATACGATCACAGCGAGCTACCAAAGATTGCTTGTAAAGCCTACTCATGCTCTGACAGAGACCTGTACAAGCTGGCTGAACTCTTCATTTAGCGCTCGAAATGAATCAACTGAAGAACCAGCTGAAGTTGAGACAGTTGGTACGTTGTAATTCTTTGAAAAAGTTCCCTTTTTCCGTGAAATTGGAATATCTCAATTGCATCCTCCTCACATCTTTTCTCCTCTCATCACTCCAAATTCTCAAGACTCATTGGTTGAGAAAAGCAGAACACTCTCCACTCTGACCTTTCCACCAATGTGTTCAATGACATGTTTGAAAAGGCTCTGCTGAGATTCGAACTCAGGATCTCCTGTTTACTAGACAGGCGCTTTAACCAACTAAGCCACAGCGCCTGTAGAGGCCAAGTATGTTCCAGGTAAGAACACCGCCACACGTATTTATATCAAACATGTCTCATTCATTTAACCCATATCTCTGTCTTGCAAAATCACGTCACAAAACAGATGTTATTTACTAATATTGGAATCGATATGGACTCCTTCAATTGTCTAGCAACAGGGTTTCTTAAGCTATGTTTTGGGACCCAAAGTGGGCCTGAGTATGTGAGAGGTGGGCAGCGCGATATCAGTAAACATTTTGAGTCACAAGCTATTTCTTCTTAATTTCGGTCATCCGAGGACAGTAAATTTTTCATTTGCGTCTCGAACTGAATAAACTCAAGATACTCTGACCTGGATTCTTAAACTATGGTTTGGGACCCAAAGTGGGAATATCGCGAGATATGAGTAAACATTCAGAATCATACACGATTTCTTCATCATTTTGGTCGTTTCGGGGAAACAACATTTCTCAGTTGGATCTCGAGATTAAAAATGGTAAAAACCTAAGAAAAAGCAGATGAATCAGTTAATGTAAGTAATTAACCTACCATGAGATAGAGACTTTGTCAAATGGAAGAGTTATTGAGTTTCTTAGCTCACACAGGAGGTTTCAACTCATTCAAAATACAACCCTTTTGAAATGGCAATTCTTTGCCGTGACCCGGATTCAGACCGGGGTTCCTGCGGCCACAACGCAGAGTACTAAACACTATACGATCACAGCGAGCTACCAAAGATTGCTTGTAAAGCCTACTCATGCTCTGACAGAGACCTGTACAAGCTGGCTGAACTCTTCATTTAGCGCTCGAAATGAATCAACTGAAGAACCAGCTGAAGTTGAGACAGTTGGTACGTTGTAATTCTTTGAAAAAGTTCCCTTTTTCCGTGAAATTGGAATATCTCAATTGCATCCTCCTCACATCTTTTCTCCTCTCATCACTCCAAATTCTCAAGACTCATTGGTTGAGAAAAGCAGAACACTCTCCACTCTGACCTTTCCACCAATGTGTTCAATGACATGTTTGAAAAGGCTCTGCTGAGATTCGAACTCAGGATCTCCTGTTTACTAGACAGGCGCTTTAACCAACTAAGCCACAGCGCCTGTAGAGGCCAAGTATGTTCCAGGTAAGAACACCGCCACACGTATTTATATCAAACATGTCTCATTCATTTAACCCATATCTCTGTCTTGCAAAATCACGTCACAAAACATATGTTATTTACTAATATTGGAATCGATATGGACTCCTTCAATTGTCTAGCAACAGGGTTTCTTAAGCTATGTTTTGGGACCCAAAGTGGGCCTGAGTATGTGAGAGGTGGGCAGCGCGATATCAGTAAACATTTTGAGTCACAAGCTATTTCTTCTTAATTTCGGTCATCCGAGGACAGTAAATTTTTCATTTGCGTCTCGAACTGAATAAACTCAAGATACTCTGACCTGGATTCTTAAACTATGGTTTGGGACCCAAAGTGGGAATATCGCGAGATATGAGTAAACATTCAGAATCATACACGATTTCTTCATCATTTTGGTCGTTTCGGGGAAACAACATTTCTCAGTTGGATCTCGAGATTAAAAATGGTAAAAACCTAAGAAAAAGCAGATGAATCAGTTAATGTAAGTAATTAACCTACCATGAGATAGAGACTTTGTCAAATGGAAGAGTTATTGAGTTTCTTAGCTCACACAGGAGGTTTCAACTCATTCAAAATACAACCCTTTTGAAATGGCAATTCTTTGCCGTGACCCGGATTCAGACCGGGGTTCCTGCGGCCACAACGCAGAGTACTAAACACTATACGATCACAGCGAGCTACCAAAGATTGCTTGTAAAGCCTACTCATGCTCTGACAGAGACCTGTACAAGCTGGCTGAACTCTTCATTTAGCGCTCGAAATGAATCAACTGAAGAACCAGCTGAAGTTGAGACAGTTGGTACGTTGTAATTCTTTGAAAAAGTTCCCTTTTTCCGTGAAATTGGAATATCTCAATTGCATCCTCCTCACATCTTTTCTCCTCTCATCACTCCAAATTCTCAAGACTCATTGGTTGAGAAAAGCAGAACACTCTCCACTCTGACCTTTCCACCAATGTGTTCAATGACATGTTTGAAAAGGCTCTGCTGAGATTTGAACTCAGGATCTCCTGTTTACTAGACAGGCGCTTTAACCAACTAAGCCACAGCGCCTGTAGAGGCCAAGTATGTTCCAGGTAAGAACACCGCCACACGTATTTATATCAAACATGTCTCATTCATTTAACCCATATCTCTGTCTTGCAAAATCACGTCACAAAACAGATGTTATTTACTAATATTGGAATCGATATGGACTCCTTCAATTGTCTAGCAACAGGGTTTCTTAAGCTATGTTTTGGGACCCAAAGTGGGCCTGAGTATGTGAGAGGTGGGCAGCGCGATATCAGTAAACATTTTGAGTCACAAGCTATTTCTTCTTAATTTCGGTCATCCGAGGACAGTAAATTTTTCATTTGCGTCTCGAACTGAATAAACTCAAGATACTCTGACCTGGATTCTTAAACTATGGTTTGGGACCCAAAGTGGGAATATCGCGAGATATGAGTAAACATTCAGAATCATACACGATTTCTTCATCATTTTGGTCGTTTCGGGGAAACAACATTTCTCAGTTGGATCTCGAGATTAAAAATGGTAAAAACCTAAGAAAAAGCAGATGAATCAGTTAATGTAAGTAATTAACCTACCATGAGATAGAGACTTTGTCAAATGGAAGAGTTATTGAGTTTCTTAGCTCACACAGGAGGTTTCAACTCATTCAAAATACAACCCTTTTGAAATGGCAATTCTTTGCCGTGACCCGGATTCAGACCGGGGTTCCTGCGGCCACAACGCAGAGTACTAAACACTATACGATCACAGCGAGCTACCAAAGATTGCTTGTAAAGCCTACTCATGCTCTGACAGAGACCTGTACAAGCTGGCTGAACTCTTCATTTAGCGCTCGAAATGAATCAACTGAAGAACCAGCTGAAGTTGAGACAGTTGGTACGTTGTAATTCTTTGAAAAAGTTCCCTTTTTCCGTGAAATTGGAATATCTCAATTGCATCCTCCTCACATCTTTTCTCCTCTCATCACTCCAAATTCTCAAGACTCATTGGTTGAGAAAAGCAGAACACTCTCCACTCTGACCTTTCCACCAATGTGTTCAATGACATGTTTGAAAAGGCTCTGCTGAGATTCGAACTCAGGATCTCCTGTTTACTAGACAGGCGCTTTAACCAACTAAGCCACAGCGCCTGTAGAGGCCAAGTATGTTCCAGGTAAGAACACCGCCACACGTATTTATATCAAACATGTCTCATTCATTTAACCCATATCTCTGTCTTGCAAAATCACGTCACAAAACATATGTTATTTACTAATATTGGAATCGATATGGACTCCTTCAATTGTCTAGCAACAGGGTTTCTTAAGCTATGTTTTGGGACCCAAAGTGGGCCTGAGTATGTGAGAGGTGGGCAGCGCGATATCAGTAAACATTTTGAGTCACAAGCTATTTCTTCTTAATTTCGGTCATCCGAGGACAGTAAATTTTTCATTTGCGTCTCGAACTGAATAAACTCAAGATACTCTGACCTGGATTCTTAAACTATGGTTTGGGACCCAAAGTGGGAATATCGCGAGATATGAGTAAACATTCAGAATCATACACGATTTCTTCATCATTTTGGTCGTTTCGGGGAAACAACATTTCTCAGTTGGATCTCGAGATTAAAAATGGTAAAAACCTAAGAAAAAGCAGATGAATCAGTTAATGTAAGTAATTAACCTACCATGAGATAGAGACTTTGTCAAATGGAAGAGTTATTGAGTTTCTTAGCTCACACAGGAGGTTTCAACTCATTCAAAATACAACCCTTTTGAAATGGCAATTCTTTGCCGTGACCCGGATTCAGACCGGGGTTCCTGCGGCCACAACGCAGAGTACTAAACACTATACGATCACAGCGAGCTACCAAAGATTGCTTGTAAAGCCTACTCATGCTCTGACAGAGACCTGTACAAGCTGGCTGAACTCTTCATTTAGCGCTCGAAATGAATCAACTGAAGAACCAGCTGAAGTTGAGACAGTTGGTACGTTGTAATTCTTTGAAAAAGTTCCCTTTTTCCGTGAAATTGGAATATCTCAATTGCATCCTCCTCACATCTTTTCTCCTCTCATCACTCCAAATTCTCAAGACTCATTGGTTGAGAAAAGCAGAACACTCTCCACTCTGACCTTTCCACCAATGTGTTCAATGACATGTTTGAAAAGGCTCTGCTGAGATTCGAACTGAAGATCTCCTGTTTACTAGACAGGCGCTTTAACCAACTAAGCCACAGCACCTGTAGATGCCAAGTATGTTCCAGGTGAGAACACTGCCACATGTATTTATATCAAACATGTCTCATTCATTTAACCCATATCTCTGTCTTGCAAAATCACGTCACAAAACAGATGTTATTTACTAATATTGGAATCGATATGGACTCCTTCAATTGTCTAGCAAACAGGGTTTCTTAAGCTATGTTTTGGGACCCAAAGTGGGCCTGAGTATGTGAGAGGTGGGCAGCGCGATATCAGTAAACATTTTGAGTCACAAGCTATTTCTTCTTAATTTCGGTCATCCGAGGACAGTAAATTTTTCATTTGGGTCTCGAACTGAATAAACTCAAGATACTCTGACCTGGATTCTTAAACTATGGTTTGGGACCCAAAGTGGGAATATCGCGAGATATGAGTAAACATTCAGAATCATACACGATTTCTTCATCATTTTGGTCGTTTTGGGGAAACATTTCTCAGTTGGATCTCGAGATTAAAAATGGTAAAAACCTAAGAAAAAGCAGATGAATCAGTTAATGTAAGTAATTAACCTACCATGAGATAGAGACTTTGTCAAATGGAAGAGTTATTGAGTTTCTTAGCTTACACAGGAGGTTTCAACTCATTCAAAATACAACCCTTTTGAAATGGCAATTCTTTGCCGTGACCCGGATTCAGACCGGGGTTCCTGCGGCCACAACGCAGAGTACTAAACACTATACGATCACAGCGAGCTACCAAAGATTGCTTGTAAAGCCTACTCATGCTCTGACAGAGACCTGTACAAGCTGGCTGAACTCTTCATTTAGCGCTCGAAATGAATCAACTGAAGAACCAGCTGAAGTTGAGACAGTTGGTACGTTGTAATTCTTTGAAAAAGTTCCCTTTTTCCGTGAAATTGGAATATCTCAATTGCATCCTCCTCACATCTTTTCTCCTCTCATCACTCCAAATTCTCAAGACTCATTGGTTGAGAAAAGCAGAACACTCTCCACTCTGACCTTTCCACCAATGTGTTCAATGACATGTTTGAAAAGGCTCTGCTGAGATTCGAACTCAGGATCTCCTGTTTACTAGACAGGCGCTTTAACCAACTAAGCCACAGCGCCTGTAGAGGCCAAGTATGTTCCAGGTAAGAACACCGCCAAACGTATTTATATCAAACATGTCTCATTCATTTAACCCATATCTCTGTCTTGCAAAATCACGTCACAAAACATATGTTATTTACTAATATTGGAATCGATATGGACTCCTTCAATTGTCTAGCAACAGGGTTTCTTAAGCTATGTTTTGGGACCCAAAGTGGGCCTGAGTATGTGAGAGGTGGGCAGCGCGATATCAGTAAACATTTTGAGTCACAAGCTATTTCTTCTTAATTTCGGTCATCCGAGGACAGTAAATTTTTCATTTGCGTCTCGAACTGAATAAACTCAAGATACTCTGACCTGGATTCTTAAACTATGGTTTGGGACCCAAAGTGGGAATATCGCGAGATATGAGTAAACATTCAGAATCATACACGATTTCTTCATCATTTTGGTCGTTTCGGGGACACAACATTTCTCAGTTGGATCTCGAGATTAAAAATGGTAAAAACCTAAGAAAAAGCAGATGAATCAGTTAATGTAAGTAATTAACCTACCATGAGATAGAGACTTTGTCAAATGGAAGAGTTATTGAGTTTCTTAGCTTACACAGGAGGTTTCAACTCATTCAAAATACAACCCTTTTGAAATGGCAATTCTTTGCCGTGACCCGGATTCAGACCGGGGTTCCTGCGGCCACAACGCAGAGTACTAAACACTATACGATCACAGCGAGCTACCAAAGATTGCTTGTAAAGCCTACTCATGCTCTGACAGAGACCTGTACAAGCTGGCTGAACTCTTCATTTAGCGCTCGAAATGAATCAACTGAAGAACCAGCTGAAGTTGAGACAGTTGGTACGTTGTAATTCTTTGAAAAAGTTCCCTTTTTCCGTGAAATTGGAATATCTCAATTGCATCCTCCTCACATCTTTTCTCCTCTCATCACTCCAAATTCTCAAGACTCATTGGTTGAGAAAAGCAGAACACTCTCCACTCTGACCTTTCCACCAATGTGTTCAATGACATGTTTGAAAAGGCTCTGCTGAGATTCGAACTCAGGATCTCCTGTTTACTAGACAGGCGCTTTAACCAACTAAGCCACAGCGCCTGTAGAGGCCAAGTATGTTCCAGGTAAGAACACCGCCAAACGTATTTATATCAAACATGTCTCATTCATTTAACCCATATCTCTGTCTTGCAAAATCACGTCACAAAACATATGTTATTTACTAATATTGGAATCGATATGGACTCCTTCAATTGTCTAGCAACAGGGTTTCTTAAGCTATGTTTTGGGACCCAAAGTGGGCCTGAGTATGTGAGAGGTGGGCAGCGCGATATCAGTAAACATTTTGAGTCACAAGCTATTTCTTCTTAATTTCGGTCATCCGAGGACAGTAAATTTTTCATTTGCGTCTCGAACTGAATAAACTCAAGATACTCTGACCTGGATTCTTAAACTATGGTTTGGGACCCAAAGTGGGAATATCGCGAGATATGAGTAAACATTCAGAATCATACATGATTTCTTCATCATTTTGGTCGTTTCGGGGAAACAACATTTCTCAGTTGGATCTCGAGATTAAAAATGGTAAAAACCTAAGAAAAAGCAGATGAATCAGTTAATGTAAGTAATTAACCTACCATGAGATAGAGACTTTGTCAAATGGAAGAGTTATTGAGTTTCTTAGCTTACACAGGAGGTTTCAACTCATTCAAAATACAACCCTTTTGAAATGGCAATTCTTTGCCGTGACCCGGATTCAGACCGGGGTTCCTGCGGCCACAACGCAGAGTACTAAACACTATACGATCACAGCGAGCTACCAAAGATTGCTTGTAAAGCCTACTCATGCTCTGACAGAGACCTGTACAAGCTGGCTGAACTCTTCATTTAGCGCTCGAAATGAATCAACTGAAGAACCAGCTGAAGTTGAGACAGTTGGTACGTTGTAATTCTTTGAAAAAGTTCCCTTTTTCCGTGAAATTGGAATATCTCAATTGCATCCTCCTCACATCTTTTCTCCTCTCATCACTCCAAATTCTCAAGACTCATTGGTTGAGAAAAGCAGAACACTCTCCACTCTGACCTTTCCACCAATGTGTTCAATGACATGTTTGAAAAGGCTCTGCTGAGATTCGAACTCAGGATCTCCTGATTACTAGACAGGCGCTTTAACCAACTAAGCCACAGTGCCTGTAGAGGCCAAGTATGTTCCAGGTAAGAACACCGCCACACGTATTTATATCAAACATGTCTCATTCATTTAACCCGTATCTCTGTCTTGCAAAATCACGTCACAAAACAGATGTTATTTACTAATATTGGAATCGATATGGACTCCTTCAATTGTCTAGCAACAGGGTTTCTTAAGCTATGTTTTGGGACCCAAAGTGGGCCTGAGTATGTGAGAGGTGGGCAGCGCGATATCAGTAAACATTTTGAGTCACAAGCTATTTCTTCTTAATTTCGGTCATCCGAGGACAGTACATTTTTCATTTGGGTCTCGAACTGAATAAACTCAAGATACTCTGACCTGGATTCTTAAACTATGGTTTGGGACCCAAAGTGGGAATATCGCGAGATATGAGTAAACATTCAGAATCATACATGATTTCTTCATCATTTTGGTCGTTTCGGGGAAACAACATTTCTCAGTTGGATCTCGAGATTAAAAATGGTAAAAACCTAAGAAAAAGCAGATGAATCAGTTAATGTAAGTAATTAACCTACCATGAGATAGAGACTTTGTCAAATGGAAGAGTTATTGAGTTTCTTAGCTCACACAGGAGGTTTCAACTCATTCAAAATACAACCCTTTTGAAATGGCAATTCTTTGCCTTGACCCGGATTCAGACCGGGGTTCCTGCGGCCACAACGCAGAGTACTAAACACTATACGATCACAGCGAGCTACCAAAGATTGCTTGTAAAGCCTACTCATGCTCTGACAGAGACCTGTACAAGCTGGCTGAACTCTTCATTTAGCGCTCGAAATGAATCAACTGAAGAACCAGCTGAAGTTGAGACAGTTGGTACGTTGTAATTCTTTGAAAAAGTTCCCTTTTTCCGTGAAATTGGAATATCTCAATTGCATCCTCCTCACATCTTTTCTCCTCTCATCACTCCAAATTCTCAAGACTCATTGGTTGAGAAAAGCAGAACACTCTCCACTCTGACCTTTCCACCAATGTGTTCAATGACATGTTTGAAAAGGCTCTGCTGAGATTCGAACTCAGGATCTCCTGTTTACTAGACAGGCGCTTTAACCAACTAAGCCACAGCGCCTGTAGAGGCCAAGTATGTTCCAGGTAAGAACACCGCCAAACGTATTTATATCAAACATGTCTCATTCATTTAACCCATATCTCTGTCTTGCAAAATCACGTCACAAAACATATGTTATTTACTAATATTGGAATCGATATGGACTCCTTCAATTGTCTAGCAACAGGGTTTCTTAAGCTATGTTTTGGGACCCAAAGTGGGCCTGAGTATGTGAGAGGTGGGCAGCGCGATATCAGTAAACATTTTGAGTCACAAGCTATTTCTTCTTAATTTCGGTCATCCGAGGACAGTAAATTTTTCATTTGCGTCTCGAACTGAATAAACTCAAGATACTCTGACCTGGATTCTTAAACTATGGTTTGGGACCCAAAGTGGGAATATCGCGAGATATGAGTAAACATTCAGAATCATACACGATTTCTTCATCATTTTGGTCGTTTCGGGGAAACAACATTTCTCAGTTGGATCTCGAGATTAAAAATGGTAAAAACCTAAGAAAAAGCAGATGAATCAGTTAATGTAAGTAATTAACCTACCATGAGATAGAGACTTTGTCAAATGGAAGAGTTATTGAGTTTCTTAGCTCACACAGGAGGTTTCAACTCATTCAAAATACAACCCTTTTGAAATGGCAATTCTTTGCCGTGACCCGGATTCAGACCGGGGTTCCTGCGGCCACAACGCAGAGTACTAAACACTATACGATCACAGCGAGCTACCAAAGATTGCTTGTAAAGCCTACTCATGCTCTGACAGAGACCTGTACAAGCTGGCTGAACTCTTCATTTAGCGCTCGAAATGAATCAACTGAAGAACCAGCTGAAGTTGAGACAGTTGGTACGTTGTAATTCTTTGAAAAAGTTCCCTTTTTCCGTGAAATTGGAATATCTCAATTGCATCCTCCTCACATCTTTTCTCCTCTCATCACTCCAAATTCTCAAGACTCATTGGTTGAGAAAAGCAGAACACTCTCCACTCTGACCTTTCCACCAATGTGTTCAATGACATGTTTGAAAAGGCTCTGCTGAGATTCGAACTCAGGATCTCCTGTTTACTAGACAGGCGCTTTAACCAACTAAGCCACAGCGCCTGTAGAGGCCAAGTATGCTCCAGGTAAGAACACCGCCAAACGTATTTATATCAAACATGTCTCATTCATTTAACCCGTATCTCTGTCTTGCAAAATCACGTCACAAAACAGATGTTATTTACTAATATTGGAATCGATATGGACTCCTTCAATTGTCTAGCAACAGGGTTTCTTAAGCTATGTTTTGGGACCCAAAGTGGGCCTGAGTATGTGAGAGGTGGGCAGCGCGATATCAGTAAACATTTTGAGTCACAAGCTATTTCTTCTTAATTTCGGTCATCCGAGAACAGTAAATTTTTCATTTGCGTCTCGAACTGAATAAACTCAAGATACTCTGAACTGGATTCTTAAACTATGGTTTGGGACCCAAAGTGGGAATATCGCGAGATATGAGTAAACATTCAGAATCATACACGATTTCTTCATCATTTTGGTCGTTTCGGGGAAACAACATTTCTCAGTTGGATCTCGAGATTAAAAATGGTAAAAACCTAAGAAAAAGCAGATGAATCAGTTAATGTAAGTAATTAACCTACCATGAGATAGAGACTTTGTCAAATGGAAGAGTTATTGAGTTTCTTAGCTTACACAGGAGGTTTCAACTCATTCAAAATACAACCCTTTTGAAATGGCAATTCTTTGCCGTGACCCGGATTCAGACCGGGGTTCCTGCGGCCACAACGCAGAGTACTAAACACTATACGATCACAGCGAGCTACCAAAGATTGCTTGTAAAGCCTACTCATGCTCTGACAGAGACCTGTACAAGCTGGCTGAACTCTTCATTTAGCGCTCGAAATGAATCAACTGAAGAACCAGCTGAAGTTGAGACAGTTGGTACGTTGTAATTCTTTGAAAAAGTTCCCTTTTTCCGTGAAATTGGAATATCTCAATTGCATCCTCCTCACATCTTTTCTCCTCTCATCACTCCAAATTCTCAAGACTCATTGGTTGAGAAAAGCAGAACACTCTCCACTCTGACCTTTCCACCAATGTGTTCAATGACATGTTTGAAAAGGCTCTGCTGAGATTCGAACTCAGGATCTCCTGTTTACTAGACAGGCGCTTTAACCAACTAAGCCACAGCGCCTGTAGAGGCCAAGTATGTTCCAGGTAAGAACACCGCCAAACGTATTTATATCAAACATGTCTCATTCATTTAACCCATATCTCTGTCTTGCAAAATCACGTCACAAAACATATGTTATTTACTAATATTGGAATCGATATGGACTCCTTCAATTGTCTAGCAACAGGGTTTCTTAAGCTATGTTTTGGGACCCAAAGTGGGCCTGAGTATGTGAGAGGTGGGCAGCGCGATATCAGTAAACATTTTGAGTCACAAGCTATTTCTTCTTAATTTCGGTCATCCGAGGACAGTAAATTTTTCATTTGCGTCTCGAACTGAATAAACTCAAGATACTCTGACCTGGATTCTTAAACTATGGTTTGGGACCCAAAGTGGGAATATCGCGAGATATGAGTAAACATTCAGAATCATACACGATTTCTTCATCATTTTGGTCGTTTCGGGGAAACAACATTTCTCAGTTGGATCTCGAGATTAAAAATGGTAAAAACCTAAGAAAAAGCAGATGAATCAGTTAATGTAAGTAATTAACCTACCATGAGATAGAGACTTTGTCAAATGGAAGAGTTATTGAGTTTCTTAGCTCACACAGGAGGTTTCAACTCATTCAAAATACAACCCTTTTGAAATGGCAATTCTTTGCCGTGACCCGGATTCAGACCGGGGTTCCTGCGGCCACAACGCAGAGTACTAAACACTATACGATCACAGCGAGCTACCAAAGATTGCTTGTAAAGCCTACTCATGCTCTGACAGAGACCTGTACAAGCTGGCTGAACTCTTCATTTAGCGCTCGAAATGAATCAACTGAAGAACCAGCTGAAGTTGAGACAGTTGGTACGTTGTAATTCTTTGAAAAAGTTCCCTTTTTCCGTGAAATTGGAATATCTCAATTGCATCCTCCTCACATCTTTTCTCCTCTCATCACTCCAAATTCTCAAGACTCATTGGTTGAGAAAAGCAGAACACTCTCCACTCTGACCTTTCCACCAATGTGTTCAATGACATGTTTGAAAAGGCTCTGCTGAGATTCGAACTCAGGATCTCCTGATTACTAGACAGGCGCTTTAACCAACTAAGCCACAGTGCCTGTAGAGGCCAAGTATGTTCCAGGTAAGAACACCGCCACACGTATTTATATCAAACATGTCTCATTCATTTAACCCGTATCTCTGTCTTGCAAAATCACGTCACAAAACAGATGTTATTTACTAATATTGGAATCGATATGGACTCCTTCAATTGTCTAGCAACAGGGTTTCTTAAGCTATGTTTTGGGACCCAAAGTGGGCCTGAGTATGTGAGAGGTGGGCAGCGCGATATCAGTAAACATTTTGAGTCACAAGCTATTTCTTCTTAATTTCGGTCATCCGAGGACAGTAAATTTTTCATTTGCGTCTCGAACTGAATAAACTCAAGATACTCTGACCTGGATTCTTAAACTATGGTTTGGGACCCAAAGTGGGAATATCGCGAGATATGAGTAAACATTCAGAATCATACACGATTTCTTCATCATTTTGGTCGTTTCGGGGAACAACATTTCTCAGTTGGATCTCGAGATTAAAAATGGTAAAAACCTAAGAAAAAGCAGATGAATCAGTTAATGTAAGTAATTAACCTACCATGAGATAGAGACTTTGTCAAATGGAAGAGTTATTGAGTTTCTTAGCTCACACAGGAGGTTTCAACTCATTCAAAATACAACCCTTTTGAAATGGCAATTCTTTGCCGTGACCCGGATTCAGACCGGGGTTCCTGCGGCCACAACGCAGAGTACTAAACACTATACGATCACAGCGAGCTACCAAAGATTGCTTGTAAAGCCTACTCATGCTCTGACAGAGACCTGTACAAGCTGGCTGAACTCTTCATTTAGCGCTCGAAATGAATCAACTGAAGAACCAGCTGAAGTTGAGACAGTTGGTACGTTGTAATTCTTTGAAAAAGTTCCCTTTTTCCGTGAAATTGGAATATCTCAATTGCATCCTCCTCACATCTTTTCTCCTCTCATCACTCCAAATTCTCAAGACTCATTGGTTGAGAAAAGCAGAACACTCTCCACTCTGACCTTTCCACCAATGTGTTCAATGACATGTTTGAAAAGGCTCTGCTGAGATTCGAACTCAGGATCTCCTGTTTACTAGACAGGCGCTTTAACCAACTAAGCCACAGCGCCTGTAGAGGCCAAGTATGTTCCAGGTAAGAACACCGCCACACGTATTTATATCAAACATGTCTCATTCATTTAACCCATATCTCTGTCTTGCAAAATCACGTCACAAAACAGATGTTATTTACTAATATTGGAATCGATATGGACTCCTTCAATTGTCTAGCAACAGGGTTTCTTAAGCTATGTTTTGGGACCCAAAGTGGGCCTGAGTATGTGAGAGGTGGGCAGCGCGATATCAGTAAACATTTTGAGTCACAAGCTATTTCTTCTTAATTTCGGTCATCCGAGGACAGTAAATTTTTCATTTGGGTCTCGAACTGAATAAACTCAAGATACTCTGACCTGGATTCTTAAACTATGGTTTGGGACCCAAAGTGGGAATATCGCGAGATATGAGTAAACATTCAGAATCATACACGATTTCTTCATCATTTTGGTCGTTTCGGGGAAACAACATTTCTCAGTTGGATCTCGAGATTAAAAATGGTAAAAACCTAAGAAAAAGCAGATGAATCAGTTAATGTAAGTAATTAACCTACCATGAGATAGAGACTTTGTCAAATGGAAGAGTTATTGAGTTTCTTAGCTCACACAGGAGGTTTCAACTCATTCAAAATACAACCCTTTTGAAATGGCAATTCTTTGCCGTGACCCGGATTCAGACCGGGGTTCCTGCGGCCACAACGCAGAGTACTAAACACTATACGATCACAGCGAGCTACCAAAGATTGCTTGTAAAGCCTACTCATGCTCTGACAGAGACCTGTACAAGCTGGCTGAACTCTTCATTTAGCGCTCGAAATGAATCAACTGAAGAACCAGCTGAAGTTGAGACAGTTGGTACGTTGTAATTCTTTGAAAAAGTTCCCTTTTTCCGTGAAATTGGAATATCTCAATTGCATCCTCCTCACATCTTTTCTCCTCTCATCACTCCAAATTCTCAAGACTCATTGGTTGAGAAAAGCAGAACACTCTCCACTCTGACCTTTCCACCAATGTGTTCAATGACATGTTTGAAAAGGCTCTGCTGAGATTCGAACTCAGGATCTCCTGTTTACTAGACAGGCGCTTTAACCAACTAAGCCACAGCGCCTGTAGAGGCCAAGTATGTTCCAGGTAAGAACACCGCCACACGTATTTATATCAAACATGTCTCATTCATTTAACCCATATCTCTGTCTTGCAAAATCACGTCACAAAACAGATGTTATTTACTAATATTGGAATCGATATGGACTCCTTCAATTGTCTAGCAACAGGGTTTCTTAAGCTATGTTTTGGGACCCAAAGTGGGCCTGAGTATGTGAGAGGTGGGCAGCGCGATATCAGTAAACATTTTGAGTCACAAGCTATTTCTTCTTAATTTCGGTCATCCGAGGACAGTAAATTTTTCATTTGCGTCTCGAACTGAATAAACTCAAGATACTCTGACCTGGATTCTTAAACTATGGTTTGGGACCCAAAGTGGGAATATCGCGAGATATGAGTAAACATTCAGAATCATACACGATTTCTTCATCATTTTGGTCGTTTCGGGGACACAACATTTCTCAGTTGGATCTCGAGATTAAAAATGGTAAAAACCTAAGAAAAAGCAGATGAATCAGTTAATGTAAGTAATTAACCTACCATGAGATAGAGACTTTGTCAAATGGAAGAGTTATTGAGTTTCTTAGCTCACACAGGAGGTTTCAACTCATTCAAAATACAACCCTTTTGAAATGGCAATTCTTTGCCTTGACCCGGATTCAGACCGGGGTTCCTGCGGCCACAACGCAGAGTACTAAACACTATACGATCACAGCGAGCTACCAAAGATTGCTTGTAAAGCCTACTCATGCTCTGACAGAGACCTGTACAAGCTGGCTGAACTCTTCATTTAGCGCTCGAAATGAATCAACTGAAGAACCAGCTGAAGTTGAGACAGTTGGTACGTTGTAATTCTTTGAAAAAGTTCCCTTTTTCCGTGAAATTGGAATATCTCAATTGCATCCTCCTCACATCTTTTCTCCTCTCATCACTCCAAATTCTCAAGACTCATTGGTTGAGAAAAGCAGAACACTCTCCACTCTGACCTTTCCACCAATGTGTTCAATGACATGTTTGAAATCTCTGCTGAGATTCGAACTCAGGATCTCCTGTTTACTAGACAGGTGCTTTAACCAACTAAGCCACAGTGCCTGTAGGGGCCAAGTATGTTCCAGGTAAGAACACCGCCACACGTATTTATATCAAACATGTCTCATTCATTTAACCCGTATCTCTGTCTTGCAAAATCACGTCACAAAACAGATGTTATTTACTAATATTGGAATCGATATGGACTCCTTCAATTGTCTAGCAACAGGGTTTCTTAAGCTATGTTTTGGGACCCAAAGTGGGCCTGAGTATGTGAGAGGTGGGCAGCGCGATATCAGTAAACATTTTGAGTCACAAGCTATTTCTTCTTAATTTCGGTCATCCGAGGACAGTAAATTTTTCATTTGGGTCTCGAACTGAATAAACTCAAGATACTCTGACCTGGATTCTTAAACTATGGTTTGGGACCCAAAGTGGGAATATCGCGAGATATGAGTAAACATTCAGAATCATACACGATTTCTTCATCATTTTGGTCGTTTCGGGGAAACAACATCTCTCAGTTGGATCTCGAGATTAAAAATGGTAAAAACCTAAGAAAAAGCAGATGAATCAGTTAATGTAAGTAATTAACCTACCATGAGATAGAGACTTTGTCAAATGGAAGAGTTATTGAGTTTCTTAGCTCACACAGGAGGTTTCAACTCATTCAAAATACAACCCTTTTGAAATGGCAATTCTTTGCCGTGACCCGGATTCAGACCGGGGTTCCTGCGGCCACAACGCAGAGTACTAAACACTATACAATCACAGCGAGCTACCAAAGATTGCTTGTAAAGCCTACTCATGCTCTGACAGAGACCTGTTCAAGCTGGCTGAACTCTTCATTTAGCGCTCGAAATGATTCAACTGAAGAACCAGCTGAAGTTGAGACAGTTGGTACGTTGTAATTCTTTGAAAAAGTTCCCTTTTTCCGTGAAATTGGAATATCTCAATTGCATCCTCCTCACATCTTTTCTCCTCTCATCACTCCAAATTCTCAAGACTCATTGGTTGAGAAAAGCAGAACACTCTCCACTCTGACCTTTCCACCAATGTGTTCAATGACATGTTTGAAAAGGCTCTGCTGAGATTCGAACTCAGGATCTCCTGTTTACTAGACAGGCGCTTTAACCAACAGCGCCTGTAGAGGCCAAGTATGTTCCAGGTAAGAACACCGCCACACGTATTTATATCAAACATGTCTCATTCATTTAACCCATATCTCTGTCTTGCAAAATCACGTCACAAAACATATGTTGTTTACTAATATTGGAATCGATATGGACTCCTTCAATTGTCTAGCAACAGGGTTTCTTAAGCTATGTTTTGGGACCCAAAGTGGGCCTGAGTATGTGAGAGGTGGGCAGCGCGATATCAGTAAACATTTTGAGTCACAAGCTATTTCTTCTTAATTTCGGTCATCCGAGGACAGTAAATTTTTCATTTGGGTCTCGAACTGAATAAACTCAAGATACTCTGACCTGGATTCTTAAACTATGGTTTGGGACCCAAAGTGGGAATATCGCGAGATATGAGTAAACATTCAGAATCATACACGATTTCTTCATCATTTTGGTCGTTTCGGGGAAACAACATTTCTCAGTTGGATCTCGAGATTAAAAATGGTAAAAACCTATGAAAAAGCAGATTAATCAGTTAATGTAAGTAATTAACCTACCATGAGATAGAGACTTTGTCAAATGGAAGAGTTATTGAGTTTCTTAGCTCACACAGGAGGTTTCAACTCATTCAAAATACAACCCTTTTGAAATGGCAATTCTTTGCCGTGACCCGGATTCAGACCGGGGTTCCTGCGGCCACAACGCAGAGTACTAAACACTATACGATCACAGCGAGCTACCAAAGATTGCCTGTAAAGCCTACTCATGCTCTGACAGAGACCTGTACAAGCTGGCTGAACTCTTCATTTAGCGCTCGAAATGAATCAACTGAAGAACCAGCTGAAGTTGAGACAGTTGGTACGTTGTAATTCTTTGAAAAAGTTCCCTTTTTCCGTGAAATTGGAATATCTCAATTGCATCCTCCTCACATCTTTTCTCCTCTCATCAATCCAAATTCTCAAGACTCATTGGTTGAGAAAAGCAGAACACTCTCCACTCTGACCTTTCCACCAATGTGTTCAATGACATGTTTGAAAAGGCTCTGCTGAGATTCGAACTCAGGATCTCCTGTTTACTAGACAGGCGCTTTAACCAACTAAGCCACAGCGCCTGTAGAGGTCAAGTATGTTCCAGGTAAGAACACCGCCACACGTATTTATATCAAACATGTCTCATTCATTTAACCCATATCTCTGTCTTGCAAAATCACGTCACAAAACAGATGTTATTTACTAATATTGGAATCGATATGGACTCCTTCAATTGTCTAGCAACAGGGTTTCTTAAGCTATGTTTTGGGACCCAAAGTGGGCCTGAGTATGTGAGAGGTGGGCAGCGCGATATCAGTAAACATTTTGAGTCACAAGCTATTTCTTCTTAATTTCGGTCATCCGAGGACAGTAAATTTTTCATTTGCGTCTCGAACTGAATAAACTCAAGATACTCTGACCTGGATTCTTAAACTATGGTTTGGGACCCAAAGTGGGAATATCGCGAGATATGAGTAAACATTCAGAATCATACACGATTTCTTCATCATTTTGGTCGTTTCGGGGACACAACATTTCTCAGTTGGATCTCGAGATTAAAAATGGTAAAAACCTAAGAAAAAGCAGATGAATCAGTTAATGTAAGTAATTAACCTACCATGAGATAGAGACTTTGTCAAATGGAAGAGTTATTGAGTTTCTTAGCTTACACAGGAGGTTTCAACTCATTCAAAATACAACCCTTTTGAAATGGCAATTCTTTGCCGTGACCCGGATTCAGACCGGGGTTCCTGCGGCCACAACGCAGAGTACTAAACACTATACGATCACAGCGAGCTACCAAAGATTGCTTGTAAAGCCTACTCATGCTCTGACAGAGACCTGTACAAGCTGGCTGAACTCTTCATTTAGCGCTCGAAATGAATCAACTGAAGAACCAGCTGAAGTTGAGACAGTTGGTACGTTGTAATTCTTTGAAAAAGTTCCCTTTTTCCGTGAAATTGGAATATCTCAATTGCATCCTCCTCACATCTTTTCTCCTCTCATCACTCCAAATTCTCAAGACTCATTGGTTGAGAAAAGCAGAACACTCTCCACTCTGACCTTTCCACCAATGTGTTCAATGACATGTTTGAAAAGGCTCTGCTGAGATTCGAACTCAGGATCTCCTGTTTACTAGACAGGCGCTTTAACCAACTAAGCCACAGCGCCTGTAGAGGCCAAGTATGTTCCAGGTAAGAACACCGCCACACGTATTTATATCAAACATGTCTCATTCATTTAACCCATATCTCTGTCTTGCAAAATCACGTCACAAAACATATGTTATTTACTAATATTGGAATCGATATGGACTCCTTCAATTGTCTAGCAACAGGGTTTCTTAAGCTATGTTTTGGGACCCAAAGTGGGCCTGAGTATGTGAGAGGTGGGCAGCGCGATATCAGTAAACATTTTGAGTCACAAGCTATTTCTTCTTAATTTCGGTCATCCGAGGACAGTAAATTTTTCATTTGCGTCTCGAACTGAATAAACTCAAGATACTCTGACCTGGATTCTTAAACTATGGTTTGGGACCCAAAGTGGGAATATCGCGAGATA
This sequence comes from Oncorhynchus clarkii lewisi, assembly GCF_045791955.1. Classification (NCBI taxonomy): domain Eukaryota; kingdom Metazoa; phylum Chordata; class Actinopteri; order Salmoniformes; family Salmonidae; genus Oncorhynchus; species Oncorhynchus clarkii. The sequence goes on from NC_092162.1 coordinate 69,487,060, forward strand.
TGAGTAAACATTCAGAATCATACACGATTTCTTCATCATTTTGGTCGTTTCGGGGACACAACATTTCTCAGTTGGATCTCGAGATTAAAAATGGTAAAAACCTAAGAAAAAGCAGATGAATCAGTTAATGTAAGTAATTAACCTACCATGAGATAGAGACTTTGTCAAATGGAAGAGTTATTGAGTTTCTTAGCTTACACAGGAGGTTTCAACTCATTCAAAATACAACCCTTTTGAAATGGCAATTCTTTGCCGTGACCCGGATTCAGACCGGGGTTCCTGCGGCCACAACGCAGAGTACTAAACACTATACGATCACAGCGAGCTACCAAAGATTGCTTGTAAAGCCTACTCATGCTCTGACAGAGACCTGTACAAGCTGGCTGAACTCTTCATTTAGCGCTCGAAATGAATCAACTGAAGAACCAGCTGAAGTTGAGACAGTTGGTACGTTGTAATTCTTTGAAAAAGTTCCCTTTTTCCGTGAAATTGGAATATCTCAATTGCATCCTCCTCACATCTTTTCTCCTCTCATCACTCCAAATTCTCAAGACTCATTGGTTGAGAAAAGCAGAACACTCTCCACTCTGACCTTTCCACCAATGTGTTCAATGACATGTTTGAAAAGGCTCTGCTGAGATTCGAACTCAGGATCTCCTGTTTACTAGACAGGCGCTTTAACCAACTAAGCCACAGCGCCTGTAGAGGCCAAGTATGTTCCAGGTAAGAACACCGCCACACGTATTTATATCAAACATGTCTCATTCATTTAACCCATATCTCTGTCTTGCAAAATCACGTCACAAAACAGATGTTATTTACTAATATTGGAATCGATATGGACTCCTTCAATTGTCTAGCAACAGGGTTTCTTAAGCTATGTTTTGGGACCCAAAGTGGGCCTGAGTATGTGAGAGGTGGGCAGCGCGATATCAGTAAACATTTTGAGTCACAAGCTATTTCTTCTTAATTTCGGTCATCCGAGGACAGTACATTTTTCATTTGGGTCTCGAACTGAATAAACTCAAGATACTCTGACCTGGATTCTTAAACTATGGTTTGGGACCCAAAGTGGGAATATCGCGAGATATGAGTAAACATTCAGAATCATACACGATTTCTTCATCATTTTGGTCGTTTCGGGGAAACAACATTTCTCAGTTGGATCTCGAGATTAAAAATGGTAAAAACCTAAGAAAAAGCAGATGAATCAGTTAATGTAAGTAATTAACCTACCATGAGATAGAGACTTTGTCAAATGGAAGAGTTATTGAGTTTCTTAGCTCACACAGGAGGTTTCAACTCATTCAAAATACAACCCTTTTGAAATGGCAATTCTTTGCCTTGACCCGGATTCAGACCGGGGTTCCTGCGGCCACAACGCAGAGTACTAAACACTATACGATCACAGCGAGCTACCAAAGATTGCTTGTAAAGCCTACTCATGCTCTGACAGAGACCTGTACAAGCTGGCTGAACTCTTCATTTAGCGCTCGAAATGAATCAACTGAAGAACCAGCTGAAGTTGAGACAGTTGGTACGTTGTAATTCTTTGAAAAAGTTCCCTTTTTCCGTGAAATTGGAATATCTCAATTGCATCCTCCTCACATCTTTTCTCCTCTCATCACTCCAAATTCTCAAGACTCATTGGTTGAGAAAAGCAGAACACTCTCCACTCTGACCTTTCCACCAATGTGTTCAATGACATGTTTGAAATCTCTGCTGAGATTCGAACTCAGGATCTCCTGTTTACTAGACAGGCGCTTTAACCAACTAAGCCACAGCGCCTGTAGAGGCCAAGTATGTTCCAGGTAAGAACACCGCCAAACGTATTTATATCAAACATGTCTCATTCATTTAACCCATATCTCTGTCTTGCAAAATCACGTCACAAAACAGATGTTATTTACTAATATTGGAATCGATATGGACTCCTTCAATTGTCTAGCAACAGGGTTTCTTAAGCTATGTTTTGGGACCCAAAGTGGGCCTGAGTATGTGAGAGGTGGGCAGCGCGATATCAGTAAACATTTTGAGTCACAAGCTATTTCTTCTTAATTTCGGTCATCCGAGGACAGTAAATTTTTCATTTGCGTCTCGAACTGAATAAACTCAAGATACTCTGACCTGGATTCTTAAACTATGGTTTGGGACCCAAAGTGGGAATATCGCGAGATATGAGTAAACATTCAGAATCATACACGATTTCTTCATCATTTTGGTCGTTTCGGGGAAACAACATTTCTCAGTTGGATCTCGAGATTAAAAATGGTAAAAACCTAAGAAAAAGCAGATGAATCAGTTAATGTAAGTAATTAACCTACCATGAGATAGAGACTTTGTCAAATGGAAGAGTTATTGAGTTTCTTAGCTTACACAGGAGGTTTCAACTCATTCAAAATACAACCCTTTTGAAATGGCAATTCTTTGCCGTGACCCGGATTCAGACCGGGGTTCCTGCGGCCACAACGCAGAGTACTAAACACTATACGATCACAGCGAGCTACCAAAGATTGCTTGTAAAGCCTACTCATGCTCTGACAGAGACCTGTACAAGCTGGCTGAACTCTTCATTTAGCGCTCGAAATGAATCAACTGAAGAACCAGCTGAAGTTGAGACAGTTGGTACGTTGTAATTCTTTGAAAAAGTTCCCTTTTTCCGTGAAATTGGAATATCTCAATTGCATCCTCCTCACATCTTTTCTCCTCTCATCACTCCAAATTCTCAAGACTCATTGGTTGAGAAAAGCAGAACACTCTCCACTCTGACCTTTCCACCAATGTGTTCAATGACATGTTTGAAAAGGCTCTGCTGAGATTCGAACTCAGGATCTCCTGATTACTAGACAGGCGCTTTAACCAACTAAGCCACAGTGCCTGTAGAGGCCAAGTATGTTCCAGGTAAGAACACCGCCACACGTATTTATATCAAACATGTCTCATTCATTTAACCCGTATCTCTGTCTTGCAAAATCACGTCACAAAACAGATGTTATTTACTAATATTGGAATCGATATGGACTCCTTCAATTGTCTAGCAACAGGGTTTCTTAAGCTATGTTTTGGGACCCAAAGTGGGCCTGAGTATGTGAGAGGTGGGCAGCGCGATATCAGTAAACATTTTGAGTCACAAGCTATTTCTTCTTAATTTCGGTCATCCGAGGACAGTACATTTTTCATTTGGGTCTCGAACTGAATAAACTCAAGATACTCTGACCTGGATTCTTAAACTATGGTTTGGGACCCAAAGTGGGAATATCGCGAGATATGAGTAAACATTCAGAATCATACATGATTTCTTCATCATTTTGGTCGTTTCGGGGAAACAACATTTCTCAGTTGGATCTCGAGATTAAAAATGGTAAAAACCTAAGAAAAAGCAGATGAATCAGTTAATGTAAGTAATTAACCTACCATGAGATAGAGACTTTGTCAAATGGAAGAGTTATTGAGTTTCTTAGCTCACACAGGAGGTTTCAACTCATTCAAAATACAACCCTTTTGAAATGGCAATTCTTTGCCTTGACCCGGATTCAGACCGGGGTTCCTGCGGCCACAACGCAGAGTACTAAACACTATACGATCACAGCGAGCTACCAAAGATTGCTTGTAAAGCCTACTCATGCTCTGACAGAGACCTGTACAAGCTGGCTGAACTCTTCATTTAGCGCTCGAAATGAATCAACTGAAGAACCAGCTGAAGTTGAGACAGTTGGTACGTTGTAATTCTTTGAAAAAGTTCCCTTTTTCCGTGAAATTGGAATATCTCAATTGCATCCTCCTCACATCTTTTCTCCTCTCATCACTCCAAATTCTCAAGACTCATTGGTTGAGAAAAGCAGAACACTCTCCACTCTGACCTTTCCACCAATGTGTTCAATGACATGTTTGAAAAGGCTCTGCTGAGATTCGAACTCAGGATCTCCTGTTTACTAGACAGGCGCTTTAACCAACTAAGCCACAGCGCCTGTAGAGGCCAAGTATGTTCCAGGTAAGAACACCGCCAAACGTATTTATATCAAACATGTCTCATTCATTTAACCCATATCTCTGTCTTGCAAAATCACGTCACAAAACATATGTTATTTACTAATATTGGAATCGATATGGACTCCTTCAATTGTCTAGCAACAGGGTTTCTTAAGCTATGTTTTGGGACCCAAAGTGGGCCTGAGTATGTGAGAGGTGGGCAGCGCGATATCAGTAAACATTTTGAGTCACAAGCTATTTCTTCTTAATTTCGGTCATCCGAGGACAGTAAATTTTTCATTTGGGTCTCGAACTGAATAAACTCAAGATACTCTGACCTGGATTCTTAAACTATGGTTTGGGACCCAAAGTGGGAATATCGCGAGATATGAGTAAACATTCAGAATCATACACGATTTCTTCATCATTTTGGTCGTTTCGGGGACACAACATTTCTCAGTTGGATCTCGAGATTAAAAATGGTAAAAACCTAAGAAAAAGCAGATGAATCAGTTAATGTAAGTAATTAACCTACCATGAGATAGAGACTTTGTCAAATGGAAGAGTTATTGAGTTTCTTAGCTTACACAGGAGGTTTCAACTCATTCAAAATACAACCCTTTTGAAATGGCAATTCTTTGCCGTGACCCGGATTCAGACCGGGGTTCCTGCGGCCACAACGCAGAGTACTAAACACTATACGATCACAGCGAGCTACCAAAGATTGCTTGTAAAGCCTACTCATGCTCTGACAGAGACCTGTACAAGCTGGCTGAACTCTTCATTTAGCGCTCGAAATGAATCAACTGAAGAACCAGCTGAAGTTGAGACAGTTGGTACGTTGTAATTCTTTGAAAAAGTTCCCTTTTTCCGTGAAATTGGAATATCTCAATTGCATCCTCCTCACATCTTTTCTCCTCTCATCACTCCAAATTCTCAAGACTCATTGGTTGAGAAAAGCAGAACACTCTCCACTCTGACCTTTCCACCAATGTGTTCAATGACATGTTTGAAAAGGCTCTGCTGAGATTCGAACTCAGGATCTCCTGATTACTAGACAGGCGCTTTAACCAACTAAGCCACAGTGCCTGTAGAGGCCAAGTATGTTCCAGGTAAGAACACCGCCACACGTATTTATATCAAACATGTCTCATTCATTTAACCCATATCTCTGTCTTGCAAAATCACGTCACAAAACAGATGTTATTTACTAATATTGGAATCGATATGGACTCCTTCAATTGTCTAGCAACAGGGTTTCTTAAGCTATGTTTTGGGACCCAAAGTGGGCCTGAGTATGTGAGAGGTGGGCAGCGCGATATCAGTAAACATTTTGAGTCACAAGCTATTTCTTCTTAATTTCGGTCATCCGAGGACAGTACATTTTTCATTTGGGTCTCGAACTGAATAAACTCAAGATACTCTGACCTGGATTCTTAAACTATGGTTTGGGACCCAAAGTGGGAATATCGCGAGATATGAGTAAACATTCAGAATCATACACGATTTCTTCATCATTTTGGTCGTTTCGGGGAAACAACATTTCTCAGTTGGATCTCGAGATTAAAAATGGTAAAAACCTAAGAAAAAGCAGATGAATCAGTTAATGTAAGTAATTAACCTACCATGAGATAGAGACTTTGTCAAATGGAAGAGTTATTGAGTTTCTTAGCTCACACAGGAGGTTTCAACTCATTCAAAATACAACCCTTTTGAAATGGCAATTCTTTGCCGTGACCCGGATTCAGACCGGGGTTCCTGCGGCCACAACGCAGAGTACTAAACACTATACGATCACAGCGAGCTAACAAAGATTGCTTCTAAAGCCTACTCATGCTCTGACAGAGACCTGTACAAGCTGGCTGAACTCTTCATTTAGCGCTCGAAATGAATCAACTGAAGAACCAGCTGAAGTTGAGACAGTTGGTACGTGGTAATTCTTTGAAAAAGTTCCCTTTTTCCGTGAAATTGGAATATCTCAATTGCATCCTCCTCACATCTTTTCTCCTCTCATCACTCCAAATTATCAAGACTCATTGGTTGAGAAAAGCAGAACACTCTCCACTCTGACCTTTCCACCAATGTGTTCAATGACATATTTGAAAAGGCTCTGCTGAGATTCAAACTCAGGAACTCCTGTTTACTAGACAGGCCCTTTAACCAACTAAGCCACAGTGCCTGTAGAGTCCAAGTATGTTCCAGGTAAGAACACCGCCACACGTATTTATATCAAACATGTCTCATTCATTTAACCCGTATCTCTGTCTTGCAAAATCACGTCACAAAACAGATGTTATTTACTAATATTGGAATCGATATGGACTCCTTCAATTGTCTAGCAACAGGGTTTCTTAAGCTATGTTTTGGGACCCAAAGTGGGCCTGAGTATGTGAGAGGTGGGCAGCGCGATATCAGTAAACATTTTGAGTCACAAGCTATTTCTTCTTAATTTCGGTCATCCGAGGACAGTACATTTTTCATTTGGGTCTCGAACTGAATAAACTCAAGATACTCTGACCTGGATTCTTAAACTATGGTTTGGGACCCAAAGTGGGAATATCGCGAGATATGAGTAAACATTCAGAATCATACACGATTTCTTCATCATTTTGGTCGTTTCGGGGAAACAACATTTCTCAGTTGGATCTCGAGATTAAAAATGGTAAAAACCTAAGAAAAAGCAGATGAATCAGTTAATGTAAGTAATTAACCTACCATGAGATAGAGACTTTGTCAAATGGAAGAGTTATTGAGTTTCTTAGCTCACACAGGAGGTTTCAACTCATTCAAAATACAACCCTTTTGAAATGGCAATTCTTTGCCGTGACCCGGATTCAGACCGGGGTTCCTGCGGCCACAACGCAGAGTACTAAACACTATACGATCACAGCGAGCTACCAAAGATTGCTTGTAAAGCCTACTCATGCTCTGACAGAGACCTGTACAAGCTGGCTGAACTCTTCATTTAGCGCTCGAAATGAATCAACTGAAGAACCAGCTGAAGTTGAGACAGTTGGTACGTTGTAATTCTTTGAAAAAGTTCCCTTTTTCCGTGAAATTGGAATATCTCAATTGCATCCTCCTCACATCTTTTCTCCTCTCATCACTCCAAATTCTCAAGACTCATTGGTTGAGAAAAGCAGAACACTCTCCACTCTGACCTTTCCACCAATGTGTTCAATGACATGTTTGAAAAGGCTCTGCTGAGATTCGAACTCAGGATCTCCTGTTTACTAGACAGGCGCTTTAACCAACAAGCCACAGCGCCTGTAGAGGCCAAGTATGTTCCAGGTAAGAACACCGCCACACGTATTTATATCAAACATGTCTCATTCATTTAACCCATATCTCTGTCTTGCAAAATCACGTCACAAAACATATGTTATTTACTAATATTGGAATCGATATGGACTCCTTCAATTGTCTAGCAACAGGGTTTCTTAAGCTATGTTTTGGGACCCAAAGTGGGCCTGAGTATGTGAGAGGTGGGCAGCGCGATATCAGTAAACATTTTGAGTCACAAGCTATTTCTTCTTAATTTCGGTCATCCGAGGACAGTAAATTTTTCATTTGGGTCTCGAACTGAATAAACTCAAGATACTCTGACCTGGATTCTTAAACTATGGTTTGGGACCCAAAGTGGGAATATCGCGAGATATGAGTAAACATTCAGAATCATACACGATTTCTTCATCATTTTGGTCGTTTCGGGGAAACAACATTTCTCAGTTGGATCTCGAGATTAAAAATGGTAAAAACCTAAGAAAAAGCAGATGAATCAGTTAATGTAAGTAATTAACCTACCATGAGATAGAGACTTTGTCAAATGGAAGAGTTATTGAGTTTCTTAGCTCACACAGGAGGTTTCAACTCATTCAAAATACAACCCTTTTGAAATGGCAATTCTTTGCCGTGACCCGGATTCAGACCGGGGTTCCTGCGGCCACAACGCAGAGTACTAAACACTATACGATCACAGCGAGCTACCAAAGATTGCTTGTAAAGCCTACTCATGCTCTGACAGAGACCTGTACAAGCTGGCTGAACTCTTCATTTAGCGCTCGAAATGAATCAACTGAAGAACCAGCTGAAGTTGAGACAGTTGGTACGTTGTAATTCTTTGAAAAAGTTCCCTTTTTCCGTGAAATTGGAATATCTCAATTGCATCCTCCTCACATCTTTTCTCCTCTCATCACTCCAAATTCTCAAGACTCATTGGTTGAGAAAAGCAGAACACTCTCCACTCTGACCTTTCCACCAATGTGTTCAATGACATGTTTGAAAAGGCTCTGCTGAGATTCGAACTCAGGATCTCCTGTTTACTAGACAGGCGCTTTAACCAACTAAGCCACAGCGCCTGTAGAGGCCAAGTATGTTCCAGGTAAGAACACCGCCACACGTATTTATATCAAACATGTCTCATTCATTTAACCCATATCTCTGTCTTGCAAAATCACGTCACAAAACAGATGTTATTTACTAATATTGGAATCGATATGGACTCCTTCAATTGTCTAGCAACAGGGTTTCTTAAGCTATGTTTTGGGACCCAAAGTGGGCCTGAGTATGTGAGAGGTGGGCAGCGCGATATCAGTAAACATTTTGAGTCACAAGCTATTTCTTCTTAATTTCGGTCATCCGAGGACAGTAAATTTTTCATTTGGGTCTCGAACTGAATAAACTCAAGATACTCTGACCTGGATTCTTAAACTATGGTTTGGGACCCAAAGTGGGAATATCGCGAGATATGAGTAAACATTCAGAATCATACACGATTTCTTCATCATTTTGGTCGTTTCGGGGAAACAACATTTCTCAGTTGGATCTCGAGATTAAAAATGGTAAAAACCTAAGAAAAAGCAGATGAATCAGTTAATGTAAGTAATTAACCTACCATGAGATAGAGACTTTGTCAAATGGAAGAGTTATTGAGTTTCTTAGCTCACACAGGAGGTTTCAACTCATTCAAAATACAACCCTTTTGAAATGGCAATTCTTTGCCGTGACCCGGATTCAGACCGGGGTTCCTGCGGCCACAACGCAGAGTACTAAACACTATACGATCACAGCGAGCTACCAAAGATTGCTTGTAAAGCCTACTCATGCTCTGACAGAGACCTGTACAAGCTGGCTGAACTCTTCATTTAGCGCTCGAAATGAATCAACTGAAGAACCAGCTGAAGTTGAGACAGTTGGTACGTTGTAATTCTTTGAAAAAGTTCCCTTTTTCCGTGAAATTGGAATATCTCAATTGCATCCTCCTCACATCTTTTCTCCTCTCATCACTCCAAATTCTCAAGACTCATTGGTTGAGAAAAGCAGAACACTCTCCACTCTGACCTTTCCACCAATGTGTTCAATGACATGTTTGAAAAGGCTCTGCTGAGATTCGAACTCAGGATCTCCTGTTTACTAGACAGGCGCTTTAACCAACTAAGCCACAGCGCCTGTAGAGGCCAAGTATGTTCCAGGTAAGAACACCGCCACACGTATTTATATCAAACATGTCTCATTCATTTAACCCATATCTCTGTCTTGCAAAATCACGTCACAAAACAGATGTTATTTACTAATATTGGAATCGATATGGACTCCTTCAATTGTCTAGCAACAGGGTTTCTTAAGCTATGTTTTGGGACCCAAAGTGGGCCTGAGTATGTGAGAGGTGGGCAGCGCGATATCAGTAAACATTTTGAGTCACAAGCTATTTCTTCTTAATTTCGGTCATCCGAGGACAGTAAATTTTTCATTTGGGTCTCGAACTGAATAAACTCAAGATACTCTGACCTGGATTCTTAAACTATGGTTTGGGACCCAAAGTGGGAATATCGCGAGATATGAGTAAACATTCAGAATCATACACGATTTCTTCATCATTTTGGTCGTTTCGGGGAAACAACATTTCTCAGTTGGATCTCGAGATTAAAAATGGTAAAAACCTAAGAAAAAGCAGATGAATCAGTTAATGTAAGTAATTAACCTACCATGAGATAGAGACTTTGTCAAATGGAAGAGTTATTGAGTTTCTTAGCTCACACAGGAGGTTTCAACTCATTCAAAATACAACCCTTTTGAAATGGCAATTCTTTGCCGTGACCCGGATTCAGACCGGGGTTCCTGCGGCCACAACGCAGAGTACTAAACACTATACGATCACAGCGAGCTACCAAAGATTGCTTGTAAAGCCTACTCATGCTCTGACAGAGACCTGTACAAGCTGGCTGAACTCTTCATTTAGCGCTCGAAATGAATCAACTGAAGAACCAGCTGAAGTTGAGACAGTTGGTACGTTGTAATTCTTTGAAAAAGTTCCCTTTTTCCGTGAAATTGGAATATCTCAATTGCATCCTCCTCACATCTTTTCTCCTCTCATCACTCCAAATTCTCAAGACTCATTGGTTGAGAAAAGCAGAACACTCTCCACTCTGACCTTTCCACCAATGTGTTCAATGACATGTTTGAAAAGGCTCTGCTGAGATTCGAACTCAGGATCTCCTGTTTACTAGACAGGCGCTTTAACCAACTAAGCCACAGCGCCTGTAGAGGCCAAGTATGTTCCAGGTAAGAACACCGCCACACGTATTTATATCAAACATGTCTCATTCATTTAACCCATATCTCTGTCTTGCAAAATCACGTCACAAAACATATGTTATTTACTAATATTGGAATCGATATGGACTCCTTCAATTGTCTAGCAACAGGGTTTCTTAAGCTATGTTTTGGGACCCAAAGTGGGCCTGAGTATGTGAGAGGTGGGCAGCGCGATATCAGTAAACATTTTGAGTCACAAGCTATTTCTTCTTAATTTCGGTCATCCGAGGACAGTAAATTTTTCATTTGCGTCTCGAACTGAATAAACTCAAGATACTCTGACCTGGATTCTTAAACTATGGTTTGGGACCCAAAGTGGGAATATCGCGAGATATGAGTAAACATTCAGAATCATACACGATTTCTTCATCATTTTGGTCGTTTCGGGGAAACAACATTTCTCAGTTGGATCTCGAGATTAAAAATGGTAAAAACCTAAGAAAAAGCAGATGAATCAGTTAATGTAAGTAATTAACCTACCATGAGATAGAGACTTTGTCAAATGGAAGAGTTATTGAGTTTCTTAGCTCACACAGGAGGTTTCAACTCATTCAAAATACAACCCTTTTGAAATGGCAATTCTTTGCCGTGACCCGGATTCAGACCGGGGTTCCTGCGGCCACAACGCAGAGTACTAAACACTATACGATCACAGCGAGCTACCAAAGATTGCTTGTAAAGCCTACTCATGCTCTGACAGAGACCTGTACAAGCTGGCTGAACTCTTCATTTAGCGCTCGAAATGAATCAACTGAAGAACCAGCTGAAGTTGAGACAGTTGGTACGTTGTAATTCTTTGAAAAAGTTCCCTTTTTCCGTGAAATTGGAATATCTCAATTGCATCCTCCTCACATCTTTTCTCCTCTCATCACTCCAAATTCTCAAGACTCATTGGTTGAGAAAAGCAGAACACTCTCCACTCTGACCTTTCCACCAATGTGTTCAATGACATGTTTGAAAAGGCTCTGCTGAGATTCGAACTCAGGATCTCCTGTTTACTAGACAGGCGCTTTAACCAACTAAGCCACAGCGCCTGTAGAGGCCAAGTATGTTCCAGGTAAGAACACCGCCACACGTATTTATATCAAACATGTCTCATTCATTTAACCCATATCTCTGTCTTGCAAAATCACGTCACAAAACAGATGTTATTTACTAATATTGGAATCGATATGGACTCCTTCAATTGTCTAGCAACAGGGTTTCTTAAGCTATGTTTTGGGACCCAAAGTGGGCCTGAGTATGTGAGAGGTGGGCAGCGCGATATCAGTAAACATTTTGAGTCACAAGCTATTTCTTCTTAATTTCGGTCATCCGAGGACAGTACATTTTTCATTTGGGTCTCGAACTGAATAAACTCAAGATACTCTGACCTGGATTCTTAAACTATGGTTTGGGACCCAAAGTGGGAATATCGCGAGATATGAGTAAACATTCAGAATCATACACGATTTCTTCATCATTTTGGTCGTTTCGGGGAAACAACATTTCTCAGTTGGATCTCGAGATTAAAAATGGTAAAAACCTAAGAAAAAGCAGATGAATCAGTTAATGTAAGTAATTAACCTACCATGAGATAGAGACTTTGTCAAATGGAAGAGTTATTGAGTTTCTTAGCTCACACAGGAGGTTTCAACTCATTCAAAATACAACCCTTTTGAAATGGCAATTCTTTGCCGTGACCCGGATTCAGACCGGGGTTCCTGCGGCCACAACGCAGAGTACTAAACACTATACGATCACAGCGAGCTACCAAAGATTGCTTGTAAAGCCTACTCATGCTCTGACAGAGACCTGTACAAGCTGGCTGAACTCTTCATTTAGCGCTCGAAATGAATCAACTGAAGAACCAGCTGAAGTTGAGACAGTTGGTACGTTGTAATTCTTTGAAAAAGTTCCCTTTTTCCGTGAAATTGGAATATCTCAATTGCATCCTCCTCACATCTTTTCTCCTCTCATCACTCCAAATTCTCAAGACTCATTGGTTGAGAAAAGCAGAACACTCTCCACTCTGACCTTTCCACCAATGTGTTCAATGACATGTTTGAAAAGGCTCTGCTGAGATTCGAACTCAGGATCTCCTGTTTACTAGACAGGCGCTTTAACCAACTAAGCCACAGCGCCTGTAGAGGCCAAGTATGTTCCAGGTAAGAACACCGCCACACGTATTTATATCAAACATGTCTCATTCATTTAACCCATATCTCTGTCTTGCAAAATCACGTCACAAAACAGATGTTATTTACTAATATTGGAATCGATATGGACTCCTTCAATTGTCTAGCAACAGGGTTTCTTAAGCTATGTTTTGGGACCCAAAGTGGGCCTGAGTATGTGAGAGGTGGGCAGCGCGATATCAGTAAACATTTTGAGTCACAAGCTATTTCTTCTTAATTTCGGTCATCCGAGGACAGTAAATTTTTCATTTGGGTCTCGAACTGAATAAACTCAAGATACTCTGACCTGGATTCTTAAACTATGGTTTGGGACCCAAAGTGGGAATATCGCGAGATATGAGTAAACATTCAGAATCATACACGATTTCTTCATCATTTTGGTCGTTTCGGGGAAACAACATTTCTCAGTTGGATCTCGAGATTAAAAATGGTAAAAACCTAAGAAAAAGCAGATGAATCAGTTAATGTAAGTAATTAACCTACCATGAGATAGAGACTTTGTCAAATGGAAGAGTTATTGAGTTTCTTAGCTCACACAGGAGGTTTCAACTCATTCAAAATACAACCCTTTTGAAATGGCAATTCTTTGCCGTGACCCGGATTCAGACCGGGGTTCCTGCGGCCACAACGCAGAGTACTAAACACTATACGATCACAGCGAGCTACCAAAGATTGCTTGTAAAGCCTACTCATGCTCTGACAGAGACCTGTACAAGCTGGCTGAACTCTTCATTTAGCGCTCGAAATGAATCAACTGAAGAACCAGCTGAAGTTGAGACAGTTGGTACGTTGTAATTCTTTGAAAAAGTTCCCTTTTTCCGTGAAATTGGAATATCTCAATTGCATCCTCCTCACATCTTTTCTCCTCTCATCACTCCAAATTCTCAAGACTCATTGGTTGAGAAAAGCAGAACACTCTCCACTCTGACCTTTCCACCAATGTGTTCAATGACATGTTTGAAAAGGCTCTGCTGAGATTCGAACTCAGGATCTCCTGTTTACTAGACAGGCGCTTTAACCAACTAAGCCACAGCGCCTGTAGAGGCCAAGTATGTTCCAGGTAAGAACACCGCCACACGTATTTATATCAAACATGTCTCATTCATTTAACCCATATCTCTGTCTTGCAAAATCACGTCACAAAACAGATGTTATTTACTAATATTGGAATCGATATGGACTCCTTCAATTGTCTAGCAACAGGGTTTCTTAAGCTATGTTTTGGGACCCAAAGTGGGCCTGAGTATGTGAGAGGTGGGCAGCGCGATATCAGTAAACATTTTGAGTCACAAGCTATTTCTTCTTAATTTCGGTCATCCGAGGACAGTACATTTTTCATTTGGGTCTCGAACTGAATAAACTCAAGATACTCTGACCTGGATTCTTAAACTATGGTTTGGGACCCAAAGTGGGAATATCGCGAGATATGAGTAAACATTCAGAATCATACACGATTTCTTCATCATTTTGGTCGTTTCGGGGAAACAACATTTCTCAGTTGGATCTCGAGATTAAAAATGGTAAAAACCTAAGAAAAAGCAGATGAATCAGTTAATGTAAGTAATTAACCTACCATGAGATAGAGACTTTGTCAAATGGAAGAGTTATTGAGTTTCTTAGCTCACACAGGAGGTTTCAACTCATTCAAAATACAACCCTTTTGAAATGGCAATTCTTTGCCGTGACCCGGATTCAGACCGGGGTTCCTGCGGCCACAACGCAGAGTACTAAACACTATACGATCACAGCGAGCTACCAAAGATTGCTTGTAAAGCCTACTCATGCTCTGACAGAGACCTGTACAAGCTGGCTGAACTCTTCATTTAGCGCTCGAAATGAATCAACTGAAGAACCAGCTGAAGTTGAGACAGTTGGTACGTTGTAATTCTTTGAAAAAGTTCCCTTTTTCCGTGAAATTGGAATATCTCAATTGCATCCTCCTCACATCTTTTCTCCTCTCATCACTCCAAATTCTCAAGACTCATTGGTTGAGAAAAGCAGAACACTCTCCACTCTGACCTTTCCACCAATGTGTTCAATGACATGTTTGAAAAGGCTCTGCTGAGATTCGAACTCAGGATCTCCTGTTTACTAGACAGGCGCTTTAACCAACTAAGCCACAGCGCCTGTAGAGGCCAAGTATGTTCCAGGTAAGAACACCGCCACACGTATTTATATCAAACATGTCTCATTCATTTAACCCATATCTCTGTCTTGCAAAATCACGTCACAAAACAGATGTTATTTACTAATATTGGAATCGATATGGACTCCTTCAATTGTCTAGCAACAGGGTTTCTTAAGCTATGTTTTGGGACCCAAAGTGGGCCTGAGTATGTGAGAGGTGGGCAGCGCGATATCAGTAAACATTTTGAGTCACAAGCTATTTCTTCTTAATTTCGGTCATCCGAGGACAGTAAATTTTTCATTTGGGTCTCGAACTGAATAAACTCAAGATACTCTGACCTGGATTCTTAAACTATGGTTTGGGACCCAAAGTGGGAATATCGCGAGATATGAGTAAACATTCAGAATCATACACGATTTCTTCATCATTTTGGTCGTTTCGGGGAAACAACATTTCTCAGTTGGATCTCGAGATTAAAAATGGTAAAAACCTAAGAAAAAGCAGATGAATCAGTTAATGTAAGTAATTAACCTACCATGAGATAGAGACTTTGTCAAATGGAAGAGTTATTGAGTTTCTTAGCTCACACAGGAGGTTTCAACTCATTCAAAATACAACCCTTTTGAAATGGCAATTCTTTGCCGTGACCCGGATTCAGACCGGGGTTCCTGCGGCCACAACGCAGAGTACTAAACACTATACGATCACAGCGAGCTACCAAAGATTGCTTGTAAAGCCTACTCATGCTCTGACAGAGACCTGTACAAGCTGGCTGAACTCTTCATTTAGCGCTCGAAATGAATCAACTGAAGAACCAGCTGAAGTTGAGACAGTTGGTACGTTGTAATTCTTTGAAAAAGTTCCCTTTTTCCGTGAAATTGGAATATCTCAATTGCATCCTCCTCACATCTTTTCTCCTCTCATCACTCCAAATTCTCAAGACTCATTGGTTGAGAAAAGCAGAACACTCTCCACTCTGACCTTTCCACCAATGTGTTCAATGACATGTTTGAAAAGGCTCTGCTGAGATTCGAACTCAGGATCTCCTGTTTACTAGACAGGCGCTTTAACCAACTAAGCCACAGCGCCTGTAGAGGCCAAGTATGTTCCAGGTAAGAACACCGCCACACGTATTTATATCAAACATGTCTCATTCATTTAACCCATATCTCTGTCTTGCAAAATCACGTCACAAAACAGATGTTATTTACTAATATTGGAATCGATATGGACTCCTTCAATTGTCTAGCAACAGGGTTTCTTAAGCTATGTTTTGGGACCCAAAGTGGGCCTGAGTATGTGAGAGGTGGGCAGCGCGATATCAGTAAACATTTTGAGTCACAAGCTATTTCTTCTTAATTTCGGTCATCCGAGGACAGTACATTTTTCATTTGGGTCTCGAACTGAATAAACTCAAGATACTCTGACCTGGATTCTTAAACTATGGTTTGGGACCCAAAGTGGGAATATCGCGAGATATGAGTAAACATTCAGAATCATACACGATTTCTTCATCATTTTGGTCGTTTCGGGGAAACAACATTTCTCAGTTGGATCTCGAGATTAAAAATGGTAAAAACCTAAGAAAAAGCAGATGAATCAGTTAATGTAAGTAATTAACCTACCATGAGATAGAGACTTTGTCAAATGGAAGAGTTATTGAGTTTCTTAGCTCACACAGGAGGTTTCAACTCATTCAAAATACAACCCTTTTGAAATGGCAATTCTTTGCCGTGACCCGGATTCAGACCGGGGTTCCTGCGGCCACAACGCAGAGTACTAAACACTATACGATCACAGCGAGCTACCAAAGATTGCTTGTAAAGCCTACTCATGCTCTGACAGAGACCTGTACAAGCTGGCTGAACTCTTCATTTAGCGCTCGAAATGAATCAACTGAAGAACCAGCTGAAGTTGAGACAGTTGGTACGTTGTAATTCTTTGAAAAAGTTCCCTTTTTCCGTGAAATTGGAATATCTCAATTGCATCCTCCTCACATCTTTTCTCCTCTCATCACTCCAAATTCTCAAGACTCATTGGTTGAGAAAAGCAGAACACTCTCCACTCTGACCTTTCCACCAATGTGTTCAATGACATGTTTGAAAAGGCTCTGCTGAGATTCGAACTCAGGATCTCCTGTTTACTAGACAGGCGCTTTAACCAACTAAGCCACAGCGCCTGTAGAGGCCAAGTATGTTCCAGGTAAGAACACCGCCACACGTATTTATATCAAACATGTCTCATTCATTTAACCCATATCTCTGTCTTGCAAAATCACGTCACAAAACAGATGTTATTTACTAATATTGGAATCGATATGGACTCCTTCAATTGTCTAGCAACAGGGTTTCTTAAGCTATGTTTTGGGACCCAAAGTGGGCCTGAGTATGTGAGAGGTGGGCAGCGCGATATCAGTAAACATTTTGAGTCACAAGCTATTTCTTCTTAATTTCGGTCATCCGAGGACAGTACATTTTTCATTTGGGTCTCGAACTGAATAAACTCAAGATACTCTGACCTGGATTCTTAAACTATGGTTTGGGACCCAAAGTGGGAATATCGCGAGATATGAGTAAACATTCAGAATCATACACGATTTCTTCATCATTTTGGTCGTTTCGGGGAAACAACATTTCTCAGTTGGATCTCGAGATTAAAAATGGTAAAAACCTAAGAAAAAGCAGATGAATCAGTTAATGTAAGTAATTAACCTACCATGAGATAGAGACTTTGTCAAATGGAAGAGTTATTGAGTTTCTTAGCTCACACAGGAGGTTTCAACTCATTCAAAATACAACCCTTTTGAAATGGCAATTCTTTGCCGTGACCCGGATTCAGACCGGGGTTCCTGCGGCCACAACGCAGAGTACTAAACACTATACGATCACAGCGAGCTACCAAAGATTGCTTGTAAAGCCTACTCATGCTCTGACAGAGACCTGTACAAGCTGGCTGAACTCTTCATTTAGCGCTCGAAATGAATCAACTGAAGAACCAGCTGAAGTTGAGACAGTTGGTACGTTGTAATTCTTTGAAAAAGTTCCCTTTTTCCGTGAAATTGGAATATCTCAATTGCATCCTCCTCACATCTTTTCTCCTCTCATCACTCCAAATTCTCAAGACTCATTGGTTGAGAAAAGCAGAACACTCTCCACTCTGACCTTTCCACCAATGTGTTCAATGACATGTTTGAAAAGGCTCTGCTGAGATTCGAACTCAGGATCTCCTGTTTACTAGACAGGCGCTTTAACCAACTAAGCCACAGCGCCTGTAGAGGCCAAGTATGTTCCAGGTAAGAACACCGCCACACGTATTTATATCAAACATGTCTCATTCATTTAACCCATATCTCTGTCTTGCAAAATCACGTCACAAAACAGATGTTATTTACTAATATTGGAATCGATATGGACTCCTTCAATTGTCTAGCAACAGGGTTTCTTAAGCTATGTTTTGGGACCCAAAGTGGGCCTGAGTATGTGAGAGGTGGGCAGCGCGATATCAGTAAACATTTTGAGTCACAAGCTATTTCTTCTTAATTTCGGTCATCCGAGGACAGTACATTTTTCATTTGGGTCTCGAACTGAATAAACTCAAGATACTCTGACCTGGATTCTTAAACTATGGTTTGGGACCCAAAGTGGGAATATCGCGAGATATGAGTAAACATTCAGAATCATACACGATTTCTTCATCATTTTGGTCGTTTCGGGGAAACAACATTTCTCAGTTGGATCTCGAGATTAAAAATGGTAAAAACCTAAGAAAAAGCAGATGAATCAGTTAATGTAAGTAATTAACCTACCATGAGATAGAGACTTTGTCAAATGGAAGAGTTATTGAGTTTCTTAGCTCACACAGGAGGTTTCAACTCATTCAAAATACAACCCTTTTGAAATGGCAATTCTTTGCCGTGACCCGGATTCAGACCGGGGTTCCTGCGGCCACAACGCAGAGTACTAAACACTATACGATCACAGCGAGCTACCAAAGATTGCTTGTAAAGCCTACTCATGCTCTGACAGAGACCTGTACAAGCTGGCTGAACTCTTCATTTAGCGCTCGAAATGAATCAACTGAAGAACCAGCTGAAGTTGAGACAGTTGGTACGTTGTAATTCTTTGAAAAAGTTCCCTTTTTCCGTGAAATTGGAATATCTCAATTGCATCCTCCTCACATCTTTTCTCCTCTCATCACTCCAAATTCTCAAGACTCATTGGTTGAGAAAAGCAGAACACTCTCCACTCTGACCTTTCCACCAATGTGTTCAATGACATGTTTGAAAAGGCTCTGCTGAGATTCGAACTCAGGATCTCCTGTTTACTAGACAGGCGCTTTAACCAACTAAGCCACAGCGCCTGTAGAGGCCAAGTATGTTCCAGGTAAGAACACCGCCACACGTATTTATATCAAACATGTCTCATTCATTTAACCCATATCTCTGTCTTGCAAAATCACGTCACAAAACAGATGTTATTTACTAATATTGGAATCGATATGGACTCCTTCAATTGTCTAGCAACAGGGTTTCTTAAGCTATGTTTTGGGACCCAAAGTGGGCCTGAGTATGTGAGAGGTGGGCAGCGCGATATCAGTAAACATTTTGAGTCACAAGCTATTTCTTCTTAATTTCGGTCATCCGAGGACAGTACATTTTTCATTTGGGTCTCGAACTGAATAAACTCAAGATACTCTGACCTGGATTCTTAAACTATGGTTTGGGACCCAAAGTGGGAATATCGCGAGATATGAGTAAACATTCAGAATCATACACGATTTCTTCATCATTTTGGTCGTTTCGGGGAAACAACATTTCTCAGTTGGATCTCGAGATTAAAAATGGTAAAAACCTAAGAAAAAGCAGATGAATCAGTTAATGTAAGTAATTAACCTACCATGAGATAGAGACTTTGTCAAATGGAAGAGTTATTGAGTTTCTTAGCTCACACAGGAGGTTTCAACTCATTCAAAATACAACCCTTTTGAAATGGCAATTCTTTGCCGTGACCCGGATTCAGACCGGGGTTCCTGCGGCCACAACGCAGAGTACTAAACACTATACGATCACAGCGAGCTACCAAAGATTGCTTGTAAAGCCTACTCATGCTCTGACAGAGACCTGTACAAGCTGGCTGAACTCTTCATTTAGCGCTCGAAATGAATCAACTGAAGAACCAGCTGAAGTTGAGACAGTTGGTACGTTGTAATTCTTTGAAAAAGTTCCCTTTTTCCGTGAAATTGGAATATCTCAATTGCATCCTCCTCACATCTTTTCTCCTCTCATCACTCCAAATTCTCAAGACTCATTGGTTGAGAAAAGCAGAACACTCTCCACTCTGACCTTTCCACCAATGTGTTCAATGACATGTTTGAAAAGGCTCTGCTGAGATTCGAACTCAGGATCTCCTGTTTACTAGACAGGCGCTTTAACCAACTAAGCCACAGCGCCTGTAGAGGCCAAGTATGTTCCAGGTAAGAACACCGCCACACGTATTTATATCAAACATGTCTCATTCATTTAACCCATATCTCTGTCTTGCAAAATCACGTCACAAAACAGATGTTATTTACTAATATTGGAATCGATATGGACTCCTTCAATTGTCTAGCAACAGGGTTTCTTAAGCTATGTTTTGGGACCCAAAGTGGGCCTGAGTATGTGAGAGGTGGGCAGCGCGATATCAGTAAACATTTTGAGTCACAAGCTATTTCTTCTTAATTTCGGTCATCCGAGGACAGTACATTTTTCATTTGGGTCTCGAACTGAATAAACTCAAGATACTCTGACCTGGATTCTTAAACTATGGTTTGGGACCCAAAGTGGGAATATCGCGAGATATGAGTAAACATTCAGAATCATACACGATTTCTTCATCATTTTGGTCGTTTCGGGGAAACAACATTTCTCAGTTGGATCTCGAGATTAAAAATGGTAAAAACCTAAGAAAAAGCAGATGAATCAGTTAATGTAAGTAATTAACCTACCATGAGATAGAGACTTTGTCAAATGGAAGAGTTATTGAGTTTCTTAGCTCACACAGGAGGTTTCAACTCATTCAAAATACAACCCTTTTGAAATGGCAATTCTTTGCCGTGACCCGGATTCAGACCGGGGTTCCTGCGGCCACAACGCAGAGTACTAAACACTATACGATCACAGCGAGCTACCAAAGATTGCTTGTAAAGCCTACTCATGCTCTGACAGAGACCTGTACAAGCTGGCTGAACTCTTCATTTAGCGCTCGAAATGAATCAACTGAAGAACCAGCTGAAGTTGAGACAGTTGGTACGTTGTAATTCTTTGAAAAAGTTCCCTTTTTCCGTGAAATTGGAATATCTCAATTGCATCCTCCTCACATCTTTTCTCCTCTCATCACTCCAAATTCTCAAGACTCATTGGTTGAGAAAAGCAGAACACTCTCCACTCTGACCTTTCCACCAATGTGTTCAATGACATGTTTGAAAAGGCTCTGCTGAGATTCGAACTCAGGATCTCCTGTTTACTAGACAGGCGCTTTAACCAACTAAGCCACAGCGCCTGTAGAGGCCAAGTATGTTCCAGGTAAGAACACCGCCACACGTATTTATATCAAACATGTCTCATTCATTTAACCCATATCTCTGTCTTGCAAAATCACGTCACAAAACAGATGTTATTTACTAATATTGGAATCGATATGGACTCCTTCAATTGTCTAGCAACAGGGTTTCTTAAGCTATGTTTTGGGACCCAAAGTGGGCCTGAGTATGTGAGAGGTGGGCAGCGCGATATCAGTAAACATTTTGAGTCACAAGCTATTTCTTCTTAATTTCGGTCATCCGAGGACAGTACATTTTTCATTTGGGTCTCGAACTGAATAAACTCAAGATACTCTGACCTGGATTCTTAAACTATGGTTTGGGACCCAAAGTGGGAATATCGCGAGATATGAGTAAACATTCAGAATCATACACGATTTCTTCATCATTTTGGTCGTTTCGGGGAAACAACATTTCTCAGTTGGATCTCGAGATTAAAAATGGTAAAAACCTAAGAAAAAGCAGATGAATCAGTTAATGTAAGTAATTAACCTACCATGAGATAGAGACTTTGTCAAATGGAAGAGTTATTGAGTTTCTTAGCTCACACAGGAGGTTTCAACTCATTCAAAATACAACCCTTTTGAAATGGCAATTCTTTGCCGTGACCCGGATTCAGACCGGGGTTCCTGCGGCCACAACGCAGAGTACTAAACACTATACGATCACAGCGAGCTACCAAAGATTGCTTGTAAAGCCTACTCATGCTCTGACAGAGACCTGTACAAGCTGGCTGAACTCTTCATTTAGCGCTCGAAATGAATCAACTGAAGAACCAGCTGAAGTTGAGACAGTTGGTACGTTGTAATTCTTTGAAAAAGTTCCCTTTTTCCGTGAAATTGGAATATCTCAATTGCATCCTCCTCACATCTTTTCTCCTCTCATCACTCCAAATTCTCAAGACTCATTGGTTGAGAAAAGCAGAACACTCTCCACTCTGACCTTTCCACCAATGTGTTCAATGACATGTTTGAAAAGGCTCTGCTGAGATTCGAACTCAGGATCTCCTGTTTACTAGACAGGCGCTTTAACCAACTAAGCCACAGCGCCTGTAGAGGCCAAGTATGTTCCAGGTAAGAACACCGCCACACGTATTTATATCAAACATGTCTCATTCATTTAACCCATATCTCTGTCTTGCAAAATCACGTCACAAAACAGATGTTATTTACTAATATTGGAATCGATATGGACTCCTTCAATTGTCTAGCAACAGGGTTTCTTAAGCTATGTTTTGGGACCCAAAGTGGGCCTGAGTATGTGAGAGGTGGGCAGCGCGATATCAGTAAACATTTTGAGTCACAAGCTATTTCTTCTTAATTTCGGTCATCCGAGGACAGTACATTTTTCATTTGGGTCTCGAACTGAATAAACTCAAGATACTCTGACCTGGATTCTTAAACTATGGTTTGGGACCCAAAGTGGGAATATCGCGAGATATGAGTAAACATTCAGAATCATACACGATTTCTTCATCATTTTGGTCGTTTCGGGGAAACAACATTTCTCAGTTGGATCTCGAGATTAAAAATGGTAAAAACCTAAGAAAAAGCAGATGAATCAGTTAATGTAAGTAATTAACCTACCATGAGATAGAGACTTTGTCAAATGGAAGAGTTATTGAGTTTCTTAGCTCACACAGGAGGTTTCAACTCATTCAAAATACAACCCTTTTGAAATGGCAATTCTTTGCCGTGACCCGGATTCAGACCGGGGTTCCTGCGGCCACAACGCAGAGTACTAAACACTATACGATCACAGCGAGCTACCAAAGATTGCTTGTAAAGCCTACTCATGCTCTGACAGAGACCTGTACAAGCTGGCTGAACTCTTCATTTAGCGCTCGAAATGAATCAACTGAAGAACCAGCTGAAGTTGAGACAGTTGGTACGTTGTAATTCTTTGAAAAAGTTCCCTTTTTCCGTGAAATTGGAATATCTCAATTGCATCCTCCTCACATCTTTTCTCCTCTCATCACTCCAAATTCTCAAGACTCATTGGTTGAGAAAAGCAGAACACTCTCCACTCTGACCTTTCCACCAATGTGTTCAATGACATGTTTGAAAAGGCTCTGCTGAGATTCGAACTCAGGATCTCCTGTTTACTAGACAGGCGCTTTAACCAACTAAGCCACAGCGCCTGTAGAGGCCAAGTATGTTCCAGGTAAGAACACCGCCACACGTATTTATATCAAACATGTCTCATTCATTTAACCCATATCTCTGTCTTGCAAAATCACGTCACAAAACAGATGTTATTTACTAATATTGGAATCGATATGGACTCCTTCAATTGTCTAGCAACAGGGTTTCTTAAGCTATGTTTTGGGACCCAAAGTGGGCCTGAGTATGTGAGAGGTGGGCAGCGCGATATCAGTAAACATTTTGAGTCACAAGCTATTTCTTCTTAATTTCGGTCATCCGAGGACAGTACATTTTTCATTTGGGTCTCGAACTGAATAAACTCAAGATACTCTGACCTGGATTCTTAAACTATGGTTTGGGACCCAAAGTGGGAATATCGCGAGATATGAGTAAACATTCAGAATCATACACGATTTCTTCATCATTTTGGTCGTTTCGGGGAAACAACATTTCTCAGTTGGATCTCGAGATTAAAAATGGTAAAAACCTAAGAAAAAGCAGATGAATCAGTTAATGTAAGTAATTAACCTACCATGAGATAGAGACTTTGTCAAATGGAAGAGTTATTGAGTTTCTTAGCTCACACAGGAGGTTTCAACTCATTCAAAATACAACCCTTTTGAAATGGCAATTCTTTGCCGTGACCCGGATTCAGACCGGGGTTCCTGCGGCCACAACGCAGAGTACTAAACACTATACGATCACAGCGAGCTACCAAAGATTGCTTGTAAAGCCTACTCATGCTCTGACAGAGACCTGTACAAGCTGGCTGAACTCTTCATTTAGCGCTCGAAATGAATCAACTGAAGAACCAGCTGAAGTTGAGACAGTTGGTACGTTGTAATTCTTTGAAAAAGTTCCCTTTTTCCGTGAAATTGGAATATCTCAATTGCATCCTCCTCACATCTTTTCTCCTCTCATCACTCCAAATTCTCAAGACTCATTGGTTGAGAAAAGCAGAACACTCTCCACTCTGACCTTTCCACCAATGTGTTCAATGACATGTTTGAAAAGGCTCTGCTGAGATTCGAACTCAGGATCTCCTGTTTACTAGACAGGCGCTTTAACCAACTAAGCCACAGCGCCTGTAGAGGCCAAGTATGTTCCAGGTAAGAACACCGCCACACGTATTTATATCAAACATGTCTCATTCATTTAACCCATATCTCTGTCTTGCAAAATCACGTCACAAAACAGATGTTATTTACTAATATTGGAATCGATATGGACTCCTTCAATTGTCTAGCAACAGGGTTTCTTAAGCTATGTTTTGGGACCCAAAGTGGGCCTGAGTATGTGAGAGGTGGGCAGCGCGATATCAGTAAACATTTTGAGTCACAAGCTATTTCTTCTTAATTTCGGTCATCCGAGGACAGTACATTTTTCATTTGGGTCTCGAACTGAATAAACTCAAGATACTCTGACCTGGATTCTTAAACTATGGTTTGGGACCCAAAGTGGGAATATCGCGAGATATGAGTAAACATTCAGAATCATACACGATTTCTTCATCATTTTGGTCGTTTCGGGGAAACAACATTTCTCAGTTGGATCTCGAGATTAAAAATGGTAAAAACCTAAGAAAAAGCAGATGAATCAGTTAATGTAAGTAATTAACCTACCATGAGATAGAGACTTTGTCAAATGGAAGAGTTATTGAGTTTCTTAGCTCACACAGGAGGTTTCAACTCATTCAAAATACAACCCTTTTGAAATGGCAATTCTTTGCCGTGACCCGGATTCAGACCGGGGTTCCTGCGGCCACAACGCAGAGTACTAAACACTATACGATCACAGCGAGCTACCAAAGATTGCTTGTAAAGCCTACTCATGCTCTGACAGAGACCTGTACAAGCTGGCTGAACTCTTCATTTAGCGCTCGAAATGAATCAACTGAAGAACCAGCTGAACTTGAGACAGTTGGTACGTTGTAATTCTTTGAAAAAGTTCCCTTTTTCCGTGAAATTGGAATATCTCAATTGCATCCTCCTCACATCTTTTCTCCTCTCATCACTCCAAATTCTCAAGACTCATTGGTTGAGAAAAGCAGAACACTCTCCACTCTGACCTTTCCACCAATGTGTTCAATGACATGTTTGAAAAGGCTCTGCTGAGATTCGAACTCAGGATCTCCTGTTTACTAGACAGGCGCTTTAACCAACTAAGCCACAGCGCCTGTAGAGGCCAAGTATGTTCCAGGTAAGAACACCGCCACACGTATTTATATCAAACATGTCTCATTCATTTAACCCATATCTCTGTCTTGCAAAATCACGTCACAAAACAGATGTTATTTACTAATATTGGAATCGATATGGACTCCTTCAATTGTCTAGCAACAGGGTTTCTTAAGCTATGTTTTGGGACCCAAAGTGGGCCTGAGTATGTGAGAGGTGGGCAGCGCGATATCAGTAAACATTTTGAGTCACAAGCTATTTCTTCTTAATTTCGGTCATCCGAGGACAGTACATTTTTCATTTGGGTCTCGAACTGAATAAACTCAAGATACTCTGACCTGGATTCTTAAACTATGGTTTGGGACCCAAAGTGGGAATATCGCGAGATATGAGTAAACATTCAGAATCATACACGATTTCTTCATCATTTTGGTCGTTTCGGGGAAACAACATTTCTCAGTTGGATCTCGAGATTAAAAATGGTAAAAACCTAAGAAAAAGCAGATGAATCAGTTAATGTAAGTAATTAACCTACCATGAGATAGAGACTTTGTCAAATGGAAGAGTTATTGAGTTTCTTAGCTCACACAGGAGGTTTCAACTCATTCAAAATACAACCCTTTTGAAATGGCAATTCTTTGCCGTGACCCGGATTCAGACCGGGGTTCCTGCGGCCACAACGCAGAGTACTAAACACTATACGATCACAGCGAGCTACCAAAGATTGCTTGTAAAGCCTACTCATGCTCTGACAGAGACCTGTACAAGCTGGCTGAACTCTTCATTTAGCGCTCGAAATGAATCAACTGAAGAACCAGCTGAACTTGAGACAGTTGGTACGTTGTAATTCTTTGAAAAAGTTCCCTTTTTCCGTGAAATTGGAATATCTCAATTGCATCCTCCTCACATCTTTTCTCCTCTCATCACTCCAAATTCTCAAGACTCATTGGTTGAGAAAAGCAGAACACTCTCCACTCTGACCTTTCCACCAATGTGTTCAATGACATGTTTGAAAAGGCTCTGCTGAGATTCGAACTCAGGATCTCCTGTTTACTAGACAGGCGCTTTAACCAACTAAGCCACAGCGCCTGTAGAGGCCAAGTATGTTCCAGGTAAGAACACCGCCACACGTATTTATATCAAACATGTCTCATTCATTTAACCCATATCTCTGTCTTGCAAAATCACGTCACAAAACAGATGTTATTTACTAATATTGGAATCGATATGGACTCCTTCAATTGTCTAGCAACAGGGTTTCTTAAGCTATGTTTTGGGACCCAAAGTGGGCCTGAGTATGTGAGAGGTGGGCAGCGCGATATCAGTAAACATTTTGAGTCACAAGCTATTTCTTCTTAATTTCGGTCATCCGAGGACAGTACATTTTTCATTTGGGTCTCGAACTGAATAAACTCAAGATACTCTGACCTGGATTCTTAAACTATGGTTTGGGACCCAAAGTGGGAATATCGCGAGATATGAGTAAACATTCAGAATCATACACGATTTCTTCATCATTTTGGTCGTTTCGGGGAAACAACATTTCTCAGTTGGATCTCGAGATTAAAAATGGTAAAAACCTAAGAAAAAGCAGATGAATCAGTTAATGTAAGTAATTAACCTACCATGAGATAGAGACTTTGTCAAATGGAAGAGTTATTGAGTTTCTTAGCTCACACAGGAGGTTTCAACTCATTCAAAATACAACCCTTTTGAAATGGCAATTCTTTGCCGTGACCCGGATTCAGACCGGGGTTCCTGCGGCCACAACGCAGAGTACTAAACACTATACGATCACAGCGAGCTACCAAAGATTGCTTGTAAAGCCTACTCATGCTCTGACA
The DNA here is from genome assembly GCF_045791955.1 of Oncorhynchus clarkii lewisi. Classification (NCBI taxonomy): domain Eukaryota; kingdom Metazoa; phylum Chordata; class Actinopteri; order Salmoniformes; family Salmonidae; genus Oncorhynchus; species Oncorhynchus clarkii. Next base: position 69,514,672 of record NC_092162.1, read on the forward strand.
GAGACCTGTACAAGCTGGCTGAACTCTTCATTTAGCGCTCGAAATGAATCAACTGAAGAACCAGCTGAAGTTGAGACAGTTGGTACGTTGTAATTCTTTGAAAAAGTTCCCTTTTTCCGTGAAATTGGAATATCTCAATTGCATCCTCCTCACATCTTTTCTCCTCTCATCACTCCAAATTCTCAAGACTCATTGGTTGAGAAAAGCAGAACACTCTCCACTCTGACCTTTCCACCAATGTGTTCAATGACATGTTTGAAAAGGCTCTGCTGAGATTCGAACTCAGGATCTCCTGTTTACTAGACAGGCGCTTTAACCAACTAAGCCACAGCGCCTGTAGAGGCCAAGTATGTTCCAGGTAAGAACACCGCCACACGTATTTATATCAAACATGTCTCATTCATTTAACCCATATCTCTGTCTTGCAAAATCACGTCACAAAACAGATGTTATTTACTAATATTGGAATCGATATGGACTCCTTCAATTGTCTAGCAACAGGGTTTCTTAAGCTATGTTTTGGGACCCAAAGTGGGCCTGAGTATGTGAGAGGTGGGCAGCGCGATATCAGTAAACATTTTGAGTCACAAGCTATTTCTTCTTAATTTCGGTCATCCGAGGACAGTACATTTTTCATTTGGGTCTCGAACTGAATAAACTCAAGATACTCTGACCTGGATTCTTAAACTATGGTTTGGGACCCAAAGTGGGAATATCGCGAGATATGAGTAAACATTCAGAATCATACACGATTTCTTCATCATTTTGGTCGTTTCGGGGAAACAACATTTCTCAGTTGGATCTCGAGATTAAAAATGGTAAAAACCTAAGAAAAAGCAGATGAATCAGTTAATGTAAGTAATTAACCTACCATGAGATAGAGACTTTGTCAAATGGAAGAGTTATTGAGTTTCTTAGCTCACACAGGAGGTTTCAACTCATTCAAAATACAACCCTTTTGAAATGGCAATTCTTTGCCGTGACCCGGATTCAGACCGGGGTTCCTGCGGCCACAACGCAGAGTACTAAACACTATACGATCACAGCGAGCTACCAAAGATTGCTTGTAAAGCCTACTCATGCTCTGACAGAGACCTGTACAAGCTGGCTGAACTCTTCATTTAGCGCTCGAAATGAATCAACTGAAGAACCAGCTGAAGTTGAGACAGTTGGTACGTTGTAATTCTTTGAAAAAGTTCCCTTTTTCCGTGAAATTGGAATATCTCAATTGCATCCTCCTCACATCTTTTCTCCTCTCATCACTCCAAATTCTCAAGACTCATTGGTTGAGAAAAGCAGAACACTCTCCACTCTGACCTTTCCACCAATGTGTTCAATGACATGTTTGAAAAGGCTCTGCTGAGATTCGAACTCAGGATCTCCTGTTTACTAGACAGGCGCTTTAACCAACTAAGCCACAGCGCCTGTAGAGGCCAAGTATGTTCCAGGTAAGAACACCGCCACACGTATTTATATCAAACATGTCTCATTCATTTAACCCATATCTCTGTCTTGCAAAATCACGTCACAAAACAGATGTTATTTACTAATATTGGAATCGATATGGACTCCTTCAATTGTCTAGCAACAGGGTTTCTTAAGCTATGTTTTGGGACCCAAAGTGGGCCTGAGTATGTGAGAGGTGGGCAGCGCGATATCAGTAAACATTTTGAGTCACAAGCTATTTCTTCTTAATTTCGGTCATCCGAGGACAGTACATTTTTCATTTGGGTCTCGAACTGAATAAACTCAAGATACTCTGACCTGGATTCTTAAACTATGGTTTGGGACCCAAAGTGGGAATATCGCGAGATATGAGTAAACATTCAGAATCATACACGATTTCTTCATCATTTTGGTCGTTTCGGGGAAACAACATTTCTCAGTTGGATCTCGAGATTAAAAATGGTAAAAACCTAAGAAAAAGCAGATGAATCAGTTAATGTAAGTAATTAACCTACCATGAGATAGAGACTTTGTCAAATGGAAGAGTTATTGAGTTTCTTAGCTCACACAGGAGGTTTCAACTCATTCAAAATACAACCCTTTTGAAATGGCAATTCTTTGCCGTGACCCGGATTCAGACCGGGGTTCCTGCGGCCACAACGCAGAGTACTAAACACTATACGATCACAGCGAGCTACCAAAGATTGCTTGTAAAGCCTACTCATGCTCTGACAGAGACCTGTACAAGCTGGCTGAACTCTTCATTTAGCGCTCGAAATGAATCAACTGAAGAACCAGCTGAAGTTGAGACAGTTGGTACGTTGTAATTCTTTGAAAAAGTTCCCTTTTTCCGTGAAATTGGAATATCTCAATTGCATCCTCCTCACATCTTTTCTCCTCTCATCACTCCAAATTCTCAAGACTCATTGGTTGAGAAAAGCAGAACACTCTCCACTCTGACCTTTCCACCAATGTGTTCAATGACATGTTTGAAAAGGCTCTGCTGAGATTCGAACTCAGGATCTCCTGTTTACTAGACAGGCGCTTTAACCAACTAAGCCACAGCGCCTGTAGAGGCCAAGTATGTTCCAGGTAAGAACACCGCCACACGTATTTATATCAAACATGTCTCATTCATTTAACCCATATCTCTGTCTTGCAAAATCACGTCACAAAACAGATGTTATTTACTAATATTGGAATCGATATGGACTCCTTCAATTGTCTAGCAACAGGGTTTCTTAAGCTATGTTTTGGGACCCAAAGTGGGCCTGAGTATGTGAGAGGTGGGCAGCGCGATATCAGTAAACATTTTGAGTCACAAGCTATTTCTTCTTAATTTCGGTCATCCGAGGACAGTACATTTTTCATTTGGGTCTCGAACTGAATAAACTCAAGATACTCTGACCTGGATTCTTAAACTATGGTTTGGGACCCAAAGTGGGAATATCGCGAGATATGAGTAAACATTCAGAATCATACACGATTTCTTCATCATTTTGGTCGTTTCGGGGAAACAACATTTCTCAGTTGGATCTCGAGATTAAAAATGGTAAAAACCTAAGAAAAAGCAGATGAATCAGTTAATGTAAGTAATTAACCTACCATGAGATAGAGACTTTGTCAAATGGAAGAGTTATTGAGTTTCTTAGCTCACACAGGAGGTTTCAACTCATTCAAAATACAACCCTTTTGAAATGGCAATTCTTTGCCGTGACCCGGATTCAGACCGGGGTTCCTGCGGCCACAACGCAGAGTACTAAACACTATACGATCACAGCGAGCTACCAAAGATTGCTTGTAAAGCCTACTCATGCTCTGACAGAGACCTGTACAAGCTGGCTGAACTCTTCATTTAGCGCTCGAAATGAATCAACTGAAGAACCAGCTGAAGTTGAGACAGTTGGTACGTTGTAATTCTTTGAAAAAGTTCCCTTTTTCCGTGAAATTGGAATATCTCAATTGCATCCTCCTCACATCTTTTCTCCTCTCATCACTCCAAATTCTCAAGACTCATTGGTTGAGAAAAGCAGAACACTCTCCACTCTGACCTTTCCACCAATGTGTTCAATGACATGTTTGAAAAGGCTCTGCTGAGATTCGAACTCAGGATCTCCTGTTTACTAGACAGGCGCTTTAACCAACTAAGCCACAGCGCCTGTAGAGGCCAAGTATGCTCCAGGTAAGAACACCGCCACACGTATTTATATCAAACATGTCTCATTCATTTAACCCATATCTCTGTCTTGCAAAATCACGTCACAAAACAGATGTTATTTACTAATATTGGAATCGATATGGACTCCTTCAATTGTCTAGCAACAGGGTTTCTTAAGCTATGTTTTGGGACCCAAAGTGGGCCTGAGTATGTGAGAGGTGGGCAGCGCGATATCAGTAAACATTTTGAGTCACAAGCTATTTCTTCTTAATTTCGGTCATCCGAGGACAGTACATTTTTCATTTGGGTCTCGAACTGAATAAACTCAAGATACTCTGACATGGATTCTTAAACTATGGTTTGGGACCCAAAGTGGGAATATCGCGAGATATGAGTAAACATTCAGAATCATACACGATTTCTTCATCATTTTGGTCGTTTCGGGGAAACAACATTTCTCAGTTGGATCTCGAGATTAAAAATGGTAAAAACCTAAGAAAAAGCAGATGAATCAGTTAATGTAAGTAATTAACCTACCATGAGATAGAGACTTTGTCAAATGGAAGAGTTATTGAGTTTCTTAGCTCACACAGGAGGTTTCAACTCATTCAAAATACAACCCTTTTGAAATGGCAATTCTTTGCCGTGACCCGGATTCAGACCGGGGTTCCTGCGGCCACAACGCAGAGTACTAAACACTATACGATCACAGCGAGCTACCAAAGATTGCTTGTAAAGCCTACTCATGCTCTGACAGAGACCTGTACAAGCTGGCTGAACTCTTCATTTAGCGCTCGAAATGAATCAACTGAAGAACCAGCTGAACTTGAGATAGTTGGTACGTTGTAATTCTTTGAAAAAGTTCCCTTTTTCCGTGAAATTGGAATATCTCAATTGCATCCTCCTCACATCTTTTCTCCTCTCATCACTCCAAATTCTCAAGACTCATTGGTTGAGAAAAGCAGAACACTCTCCACTCTGACCTTTCCACCAATGTGTTCAATGACAAAGTTTGCTCTGCTGAGATTCGAACTCAGGATCTCCTGTTTACTAGACAGGCGCTTTAACCAACTAAGCCACAGCGCCTGTAGATGCCAAGTATGTTCCAGGTAAGAACACCGCCACACGTATTTATATCAAACATGTCTCATTCATTTAACCCATATCTCTGTCTTGCAAAATCACGTCACAAAACAGATGTTATTTACTAATATTGGAATCGATATGGACTCCTTCAATTGTCTAGCAACAGGGTTTCTTAAGCTATGTTTTGGGACCCAAAGTGGGCCTGAGTATGTGAGAGGTGGGCAGCGCGATATCAGTAAACATTTTGAGTCACAAGCTATTTCTTCTTAATTTCGGTCATCCGAGGACAGTACATTTTTCATTTGGGTCTCGAACTGAATAAACTCAAGATACTCTGACATGGATTCTTAAACTATGGTTTGGGACCCAAAGTGGGAATATCGCGAGATATGAGTAAACATTCAGAATCATACACGATTTCTTCATCATTTTGGTCGTTTCGGGGAAACTACATTTCTCAGTTGGATCTCGAGATTAAAAATGGTAAAAACCTAAGAAAAAGCAGATGAATCAGTTAATGTAAGTAATTAACCTACCATGAGATGGAGACTTTGTCAAATGGAAGAGTTATTGAGTTTCTTAGCTCACACAGGAGGTTTCAACTCATTCAAAATACAACCCTTTTGAAATGGCAATTCTTTGCCGTGACCCGGATTCAGACCGGGGTTCCTGCGGCCACAACGCAGAGTACTAAACACTATACGATCACAGCGAGCTACCAAAGATTGCTTGTAAAGCCTACTCATGCTCTGACAGAGACCTGTACAAGCTGGCTGAACTCTTCATTTAGCACTCGAAATGAATCAACTGAAGAACCAGCTGAACTTGAGACAGTTGGTACGTTGTAATTCTTTGAAAAAGTTCCCTTTTTCCGTGAAATTGGAATATCTCAATTGCATCCTCCTCACGTCTTTTCTCCTCTCATCACTCCAAATTCTCAAGACTCATTGGTTGAGAAAAGCAGAACACTCTCCACCAATGTTTCAATGAAGGCTCTGCTGAGATTCGAACTCAGGATCTCCTGTTTACTAGACAGGCGCTTTAACCAACTAAGCCACAGCGCCTGTAGATGCCAAGTATGTTCCAGGTAAGAACACCGCCACACGTATTTATATCAAACATGTCTCATTCATTTAACCCATATCTCTGTCTTGCAAAATCACGTCACAAAACAGATGTTATTTACTAATATTGGAATCGATATGGACTCCTTCAATTGTCTAGCAACAGGGTTTCTTAAGCTATGTTTTGGGACCCAAAGTGGGCCTGAGTATGTGAGAGGTGGGCAGCGCGATATCAGTAAACATTTTGAGTCACAAGCTATTTCTTCTTAATTTCGGTCATCCGAGGACAGTACATTTTTCATTTGGGTCTCGAACTGAATAAACTCAAGATACTCTGACATGGATTCTTAAACTATGGTTTGGGACCCAAAGTGGGAATATCGCGAGATATGAGTAAACATTCAGAATCATACACGATTTCTTCATCATTTTGGTCGTTTCGGGGAAACTACATTTCTCAGTTGGATCTCGAGATTAAAAATGGTAAAAACCTAAGAAAAAGCAGATGAATCAGTTAATGTAAGTAATTAACCTACCATGAGATGGGGACTTTGTCAAATGGAAGAGTTATTGAGTTTCTTAGCTCACACAGGAGGTTTCAACTCATTCAAAATACAACCCTTTTGAAATGGCAATTCTTTGCCGTGACCCGGATTCAGACCGGGGTTCCTGCGGCCACAACGCAGAGTACTAAACACTATACGATCACAGCGAGCTACCAAAGATTGCTTGTAAAGCCTACTCATGCTCTGACAGAGACCTGTACAAGCTGGCTGAACTCTTCATTTAGCACTCGAAATGAATCAACTGAAGAACCAGCTGAACTTGAGATAGTTGGTACGTTGTAATTCTTTGAAAAAGTTCCCTTTTTCCGTGAAATTGGAATATCTCAATTGCATCCTCCTCACGTCTTTTCTCCTCTCATCACTCCAAATTCTCAAGACTCATTGGTTGAGAAAAGCAGAACACTCTCCACCAATGTTTGAAAAGGCTCTGCTGAGATTCGAACTCAGGATCTCCTGTTTACTAGACAGGCGCTTTAACCAACTAAGCCACAGCGCCTGTAGATGCCAAGTATGTTCCAGGTAAGAACACCGCCACACGTATTTATATCAAACATGTCTCATTCATTTAACCCATATCTCTGTCTTGCAAAATCACGTCACAAAACAGATGTTATTTACTAATATTGGAATCGATATGGACTCCTTCAATTGTCTAGCAACAGGGTTTCTTAAGCTATGTTTTGGGACCCAAAGTGGGCCTGAGTATGTGAGAGGTGGGCAGCGCGATATCAGTAAACATTTTGAGTCACAAGCTATTTCTTCTTAATTTCGGTCATCCGAGGACAGTACATTTTTCATTTGGGTCTCGAACTGAATAAACTCAAGATACTCTGACATGGATTCTTAAACTATGGTTTGGGACCCAAAGTGGGAATATCGCGAGATATGAGTAAACATTCAGAATCATACACGATTTCTTCATCATTTTGGTCGTTTCGGGGAAACTACATTTCTCAGTTGGATCTCGAGATTAAAAATGGTAAAAACCTAAGAAAAAGCAGATGAATCAGTTAATGTAAGTAATTAACCTACCATGAGATGGGGACTTTGTCAAATGGAAGAGTTATTGAGTTTCTTAGCTCACACAGGAGGTTTCAACTCATTCAAAATACAACCCTTTTGAAATGGCAATTCTTTGCCGTGACCCGGATTCAGACCGGGGTTCCTGCGGCCACAACGCAGAGTACTAAACACTATACGATCACAGCGAGCTACCAAAGATTGCTTGTAAAGCCTACTCATGCTCTGACAGAGACCTGTACAAGCTGGCTGAACTCTTCATTTAGCACTCGAAATGAATCAACTGAAGAACCAGCTGAACTTGAGATAGTTGGTACGTTGTAATTCTTTGAAAAAGTTCCCTTTTTCCGTGAAATTGGAATATCTCAATTGCATCCTCCTCACGTCTTTTCTCCTCTCATCACTCCAAATTCTCAAGACTCATTGGTTGAGAAAAGCAGAACACTCTCCACCAATGTTTGAAAAGGCTCTGCTGAGATTCGAACTCAGGATCTCCTGTTTACTAGACAGGCGCTTTAACCAACTAAGCCACAGCGCCTGTAGATGCCAAGTATGTTCCAGGTAAGAACACCGCCACACGTATTTATATCAAACATGTCTCATTCATTTAACCCATATCTCTGTCTTGCAAAATCACGTCACAAAACAGATGTTATTTACTAATATTGGAATCGATATGGACTCCTTCAATTGTCTAGCAACAGGGTTTCTTAAGCTATGTTTTGGGACCCAAAGTGGGCCTGAGTATGTGAGAGGTGGGCAGCGCGATATCAGTAAACATTTTGAGTCACAAGCTATTTCTTCTTAATTTCGGTCATCCGAGGACAGTACATTTTTCATTTGGGTCTCGAACTGAATAAACTCAAGATACTCTGACATGGATTCTTAAACTATGGTTTGGGACCCAAAGTGGGAATATCGCGAGATATGAGTAAACATTCAGAATCATACACGATTTCTTCATCATTTTGGTCGTTTCGGGGAAACTACATTTCTCAGTTGGATCTCGAGATTAAAAATGGTAAAAACCTAAGAAAAAGCAGATGAATCAGTTAATGTAAGTAATTAACCTACCATGAGATGGGGACTTTGTCAAATGGAAGAGTTATTGAGTTTCTTAGCTCACACAGGAGGTTTCAACTCATTCAAAATACAACCCTTTTGAAATGGCAATTCTTTGCCGTGACCCGGATTCAGACCGGGGTTCCTGCGGCCACAACGCAGAGTACTAAACACTATACGATCACAGCGAGCTACCAAAGATTGCTTGTAAAGCCTACTCATGCTCTGACAGAGACCTGTACAAGCTGGCTGAACTCTTCATTTAGCACTCGAAATGAATCAACTGAAGAACCAGCTGAACTTGAGATAGTTGGTACGTTGTAATTCTTTGAAAAAGTTCCCTTTTTCCGTGAAATTGGAATATCTCAATTGCATCCTCCTCACGTCTTTTCTCCTCTCATCACTCCAAATTCTCAAGACTCATTGGTTGAGAAAAGCAGAACACTCTCCACCAATGTTTGAAAAGGCTCTGCTGAGATTCGAACTCAGGATCTCCTGTTTACTAGACAGGCGCTTTAACCAACTAAGCCACAGCGCCTGTAGATGCCAAGTATGTTCCAGGTAAGAACACCGCCACACGTATTTATATCAAACATGTCTCATTCATTTAACCCATATCTCTGTCTTGCAAAATCACGTCACAAAACAGATGTTATTTACTAATATTGGAATCGATATGGACTCCTTCAATTGTCTAGCAACAGGGTTTCTTAAGCTATGTTTTGGGACCCAAAGTGGGCCTGAGTATGTGAGAGGTGGGCAGCGCGATATCAGTAAACATTTTGAGTCACAAGCTATTTCTTCTTAATTTCGGTCATCCGAGGACAGTACATTTTTCATTTGGGTCTCGAACTGAATAAACTCAAGATACTCTGACATGGATTCTTAAACTATGGTTTGGGACCCAAAGTGGGAATATCGCAAGATATGAGTAAACATTCAGAATCATACACGATTTCTTCATCATTTTGGTCGTTTCGGGGAAACTACATTTCCCAGTTGGATCTCGAGATTAAAAATGGTAAAAACCTAAGAAAAAGCAGATGAATCAGTTAATGTAAGTAATTAACCTACCATGAGATGGGGACTTTGTCAAATGGAAGAGTTATTGAGTTTCTTAGCTCACACAGGAGGTTTCAACTCATTCAAAATACAACCCTTTTGAAATGGCAATTCTTTGCCGTGACCCGGATTCAGACCGGGGTTCCTGCGGCCACAACGCAGAGTACTAAACACTATACGATCACAGCGAGCTACCAAAGATTGCTTGTAAAGCCTACTCATGCTCTGACAGAGACCTGTACAAGCTGGCTGAACTCTTCATTTAGCACTCGAAATGAATCAACTGAAGAACCAGCTGAACTTGAGATAGTTGGTACGTTGTAATTCTTTGAAAAAGTTCCCTTTTTCCGTGAAATTGGAATATCTCAATTGCATCCTCCTCACGTCTTTTCTCCTCTCATCACTCCAAATTCTCAAGACTCATTGGTTGAGAAAAGCAGAACACTCTCCACCAATGTTTGAAAAGGCTCTGCTGAGATTCGAACTCAGGATCTCCTGTTTACTAGACAGGCGCTTTAACCAACTAAGCCACAGCGCCTGTAGATGCCAAGTATGTTCCAGGTAAGAACACCGCCACACGTATTTATATCAAACATGTCTCATTCATTTAACCCATATCTCTGTCTTGCAAAATCACGTCACAAAACAGATGTTATTTACTAATATTGGAATCGATATGGACTCCTTCAATTGTCTAGCAACAGGGTTTCTTAAGCTATGTTTTGGGACCCAAAGTGGGCCTGAGTATGTGAGAGGTGGGCAGCGCGATATCAGTAAACATTTTGAGTCACAAGCTATTTCTTCTTAATTTCGGTCATCCGAGGACAGTACATTTTTCATTTGGGTCTCGAACTGAATAAACTCAAGATACTCTGACATGGATTCTTAAACTATGGTTTGGGACCCAAAGTGGGAATATCGCGAGATATGAGTAAACATTCAGAATCATACACGATTTCTTCATCATTTTGGTCGTTTCGGGGAAACTACATTTCTCAGTTGGATCTCGAGATTAAAAATGGTAAAAACCTAAGAAAAAGCAGATGAATCAGTTAATGTAAGTAATTAACCTACCATGAGATGGGGACTTTGTCAAATGGAAGAGTTATTGAGTTTCTTAGCTCACACAGGAGGTTTCAACTCATTCAAAATACAACCCTTTTGAAATGGCAATTCTTTGCCGTGACCCGGATTCAGACCGGGGTTCCTGCGGCCACAACGCAGAGTACTAAACACTATACGATCACAGCGAGCTACCAAAGATTGCTTGTAAAGCCTACTCATGCTCTGACAGAGACCTGTACAAGCTGGCTGAACTCTTCATTTAGCACTCGAAATGAATCAACTGAAGAACCAGCTGAACTTGAGATAGTTGGTACGTTGTAATTCTTTGAAAAAGTTCCCTTTTTCCGTGAAATTGGAATATCTCAATTGCATCCTCCTCACGTCTTTTCTCCTCTCATCACTCCAAATTCTCAAGACTCATTGGTTGAGAAAAGCAGAACACTCTCCACCAATGTTTGAAAAGGCTCTGCTGAGATTCGAACTCAGGATCTCCTGTTTACTAGACAGGCGCTTTAACCAACTAAGCCACAGCGCCTGTAGATGCCAAGTATGTTCCAGGTAAGAACACCGCCACACGTATTTATATCAAACATGTCTCATTCATTTAACCCATATCTCTGTCTTGCAAAATCACGTCACAAAACAGATGTTATTTACTAATATTGGAATCGATATGGACTCCTTCAATTGTCTAGCAACAGGGTTTCTTAAGCTATGTTTTGGGACCCAAAGTGGGCCTGAGTATGTGAGAGGTGGGCAGCGCGATATCAGTAAACATTTTGAGTCACAAGCTATTTCTTCTTAATTTCGGTCATCCGAGGACAGTACATTTTTCATTTGGGTCTCGAACTGAATAAACTCAAGATACTCTGACATGGATTCTTAAACTATGGTTTGGGACCCAAAGTGGGAATATCGCGAGATATGAGTAAACATTCAGAATCATACACGATTTCTTCATCATTTTGGTCGTTTCGGGGAAACTACATTTCTCAGTTGGATCTCGAGATTAAAAATGGTAAAAACCTAAGAAAAAGCAGATGAATCAGTTAATGTAAGTAATTAACCTACCATGAGATGGGGACTTTGTCAAATGGAAGAGTTATTGAGTTTCTTAGCTCACACAGGAGGTTTCAACTCATTCAAAATACAACCCTTTTGAAATGGCAATTCTTTGCCGTGACCCGGATTCAGACCGGGGTTCCTGCGGCCACAACGCAGAGTACTAAACACTATACGATCACAGCGAGCTACCAAAGATTGCTTGTAAAGCCTACTCATGCTCTGACAGAGACCTGTACAAGCTGGCTGAACTCTTCATTTAGCACTCGAAATGAATCAACTGAAGAACCAGCTGAACTTGAGACAGTTGGTACGTTGTAATTCTTTGAAAAAGTTCCCTTTTTCCGTGAAATTGGAATATCTCAATTGCATCCTCCTCACATCTTTTCTCCTCTCATCACTCCAAATTCTCAAGACTCATTGGTTGAGAAAAGCAGAACACTCTCCACCTGACCTTTCCACCAATGTGTTCAATGACATGTTTGAAAAGGCTCTGCTGAGATTCGAACTCAGGATCTCCTGTTTACTAGACAGGCGCTTTAACCAACTAAGCCACAGCGCCTGTAGATGCCAAGTATGTTCCAGGTAAGAACACCGCCACACGTATTTATATCAAACATGTCTCATTCATTTAACCCATATCTCTGTCTTGCAAAATCACGTCACAAAACAGATGTTATTTACTAATATTGGAATCGATATGGACTCCTTCAATTGTCTAGCAACAGGGTTTCTTAAGCTATGTTTTGGGACCCAAAGTGGGCCTGAGTATGTGAGAGGTGGGCAGCGCGATATCAGTAAACATTTTGAGTCACAAGCTATTTCTTCTTAATTTCGGTCATCCGAGGACAGTACATTTTTCATTTGGGTCTCGAACTGAATAAACTCAAGATACTCTGACCTGGATTCTTAAACTATGGTTTGGGACCCAAAGTGGGAATATCGCGAGATATGAGTAAACATTCAGAATCATACACGATTTCTTCATCATTTTGGTCGTTTCGGGGAAACAACATTTCTCAGTTGGATCTCGAGATTAAAAATGGTAAAAACCTAAGAAAAAGCAGATGAATCAGTTAATGTAAGTAATTAACCTACCATGAGATAGAGACTTTGTCAAATGGAAGAGTTATTGAGTTTCTTAGCTCACACAGGAGGTTTCAACTCATTCAAAATACAACCCTTTTGAAATGGCAATTCTTTGCCGTGACCCGGATTCAGACCGGGGTTCCTGCGGCCACAACGCAGAGTACTAAACACTATACGATCACAGCGAGCTACCAAAGATTGCTTGTAAAGCCTACTCATGCTCTGACAGAGACCTGTACAAGCTGGCTGAACTCTTCATTTAGCGCTCGAAATGAATCAACTGAAGAACCAGCTGAACTTGAGACAGTTGGTACGTTGTAATTCTTTGAAAAAGTTCCCTTTTTCCGTGAAATTGGAATATCTCAATTGCATCCTCCTCACATCTTTTCTCCTCTCATCACTCCAAATTCTCAAGACTCATTGGTTGAGAAAAGCAGAACACTCTCCACTCTGACCTTTCCACCAATGTGTTCAATGACATGTTTGAAAAGGCTCTGCTGAGATTCGAACTCAGGATCTCCTGTTTACTAGACAGGCGCTTTAACCAACTAAGCCACAGCGCCTGTAGATGCCAAGTATGTTCCAGGTAAGAACACCGCCACACGTATTTATATCAAACATGTCTCATTCATTTAACCCATATCTCTGTCTTGCAAAATCACGTCACAAAACAGATGTTATTTACTAATATTGGAATCGATATGGACTCCTTCAATTGTCTAGCAACAGGGTTTCTTAAGCTATGTTTTGGGACCCAAAGTGGGCCTGAGTATGTGAGAGGTGGGCAGCGCGATATCAGTAAACATTTTGAGTCACAAGCTATTTCTTCTTAATTTCGGTCATCCGAGGACAGTACATTTTTCATTTGGGTCTCGAACTGAATAAACTCAAGATACTCTGACCTGGATTCTTAAACTATGGTTTGGGACCCAAAGTGGGAATATCGCGAGATATGAGTAAACATTCAGAATCATACACGATTTCTTCATCATTTTGGTCGTTTCGGGGAAACAACATTTCTCAGTTGGATCTCGAGATTAAAAATGGTAAAAACCTAAGAAAAAGCAGATGAATCAGTTAATGTAAGTAATTAACCTACCATGAGATAGAGACTTTGTCAAATGGAAGAGTTATTGAGTTTCTTAGCTCACACAGGAGGTTTCAACTCATTCAAAATACAACCCTTTTGAAATGGCAATTCTTTGCCGTGACCCGGATTCAGACCGGGGTTCCTGCGGCCACAACGCAGAGTACTAAACACTATACGATCACAGCGAGCTACCAAAGATTGCTTGTAAAGCCTACTCATGCTCTGACAGAGACCTGTACAAGCTGGCTGAACTCTTCATTTAGCGCTCGAAATGAATCAACTGAAGAACCAGCTGAACTTGAGACAGTTGGTACGTTGTAATTCTTTGAAAAAGTTCCCTTTTTCCGTGAAATTGGAATATCTCAATTGCATCCTCCTCACATCTTTTCTCCTCTCATCACTCCAAATTCTCAAGACTCATTGGTTGAGAAAAGCAGAACACTCTCACCTTTCCACCAATGTGTTCAATGACATGTTTGAAAAGGCTCTGCTGAGATTCGAACTCAGGATCTCCTGTTTACTAGACAGGCGCTTTAACCAACTAAGCCACAGCGCCTGTAGATGCCAAGTATGTTCCAGGTAAGAACACCGCCACACGTATTTATATCAAACATGTCTCATTCATTTAACCCATATCTCTGTCTTGCAAAATCACGTCACAAAACAGATGTTATTTACTAATATTGGAATCGATATGGACTCCTTCAATTGTCTAGCAACAGGGTTTCTTAAGCTATGTTTTGGGACCCAAAGTGGGCCTGAGTATGTGAGAGGTGGGCAGCGCGATATCAGTAAACATTTTGAGTCACAAGCTATTTCTTCTTAATTTCGGTCATCCGAGGACAGTACATTTTTCATTTGGGTCTCGAACTGAATAAACTCAAGATACTCTGACCTGGATTCTTAAACTATGGTTTGGGACCCAAAGTGGGAATATCGCGAGATATGAGTAAACATTCAGAATCATACACGATTTCTTCATCATTTTGGTCGTTTCGGGGAAACAACATTTCTCAGTTGGATCTCGAGATTAAAAATGGTAAAAACCTAAGAAAAAGCAGATGAATCAGTTAATGTAAGTAATTAACCTACCATGAGATAGAGACTTTGTCAAATGGAAGAGTTATTGAGTTTCTTAGCTCACACAGGAGGTTTCAACTCATTCAAAATACAACCCTTTTGAAATGGCAATTCTTTGCCGTGACCCGGATTCAGACCGGGGTTCCTGCGGCCACAACGCAGAGTACTAAACACTATACGATCACAGCGAGCTACCAAAGATTGCTTGTAAAGCCTACTCATGCTCTGACAGAGACCTGTACAAGCTGGCTGAACTCTTCATTTAGCGCTCGAAATGAATCAACTGAAGAACCAGCTGAACTTGAGACAGTTGGTACGTTGTAATTCTTTGAAAAAGTTCCCTTTTTCCGTGAAATTGGAATATCTCAATTGCATCCTCCTCACATCTTTTCTCCTCTCATCACTCCAAATTCTCAAGACTCATTGGTTGAGAAAAGCAGAACACTCTCCACTCTGACCTTTCCACCAATGTGTTCAATGACATGTTTGAAAAGGCTCTGCTGAGATTCGAACTCAGGATCTCCTGTTTACTAGACAGGCGCTTTAACCAACTAAGCCACAGCGCCTGTAGAGGCCAAGTATGTTCCAGGTAAGAACACCGCCACACGTATTTATATCAAACATGTCTCATTCATTTAACCCATATCTCTGTCTTGCAAAATCACGTCACAAAACAGATGTTATTTACTAATATTGGAATCGATATGGACTCCTTCAATTGTCTAGCAACAGGGTTTCTTAAGCTATGTTTTGGGACCCAAAGTGGGCCTGAGTATGTGAGAGGTGGGCAGCGCGATATCAGTAAACATTTTGAGTCACAAGCTATTTCTTCTTAATTTCGGTCATCCGAGGACAGTACATTTTTCATTTGGGTCTCGAACTGAATAAACTCAAGATACTCTGACCTGGATTCTTAAACTATGGTTTGGGACCCAAAGTGGGAATATCGCGAGATATGAGTAAACATTCAGAATCATACACGATTTCTTCATCATTTTGGTCGTTTCGGGGAAACAACATTTCTCAGTTGGATCTCGAGATTAAAAATGGTAAAAACCTAAGAAAAAGCAGATGAATCAGTTAATGTAAGTAATTAACCTACCATGAGATAGAGACTTTGTCAAATGGAAGAGTTATTGAGTTTCTTAGCTCACACAGGAGGTTTCAACTCATTCAAAATACAACCCTTTTGAAATGGCAATTCTTTGCCGTGACCCGGATTCAGACCGGGGTTCCTGCGGCCACAACGCAGAGTACTAAACACTATACGATCACAGCGAGCTACCAAAGATTGCTTCTAAAGCCTACTCATGCTCTGACAGAGACCTGTACAAGCTGGCTGAACTCTTCATTTAGCGCTCGAAATGAATCAACTGAAGAACCAGCTGAACTTGAGACAGTTGGTACGTTGTAATTCTTTGAAAAAGTTCCCTTTTTCCGTGAAATTGGAATATCTCAATTGCATCCTCCTCACATCTTTTCTCCTCTCATCACTCCAAATTCTCAAGACTCATTGGTTGAGAAAAGCAGAACACTCTCCACTCTGACCTTTCCACCAATGTGTTCAATGACATGTTTGAAAAGGCTCTGCTGAGATTCGAACTCAGGATCTCCTGTTTACTAGACAGGCGCTTTAACCAACTAAGCCACAGCGCCTGTAGAGGCCAAGTATGTTCCAGGTAAGAACACCGCCACACGTATTTATATCAAACATGTCTCATTCATTTAACCCATATCTCTGTCTTGCAAAATCACGTCACAAAACAGATGTTATTTACTAATATTGGAATCGATATGGACTCCTTCAATTGTCTAGCAACAGGGTTTCTTAAGTTATGTTTTGGGACCCAAAGTGGGCCTGAGTATGTGAGAGGTGGGCAGCGCGATATCAGTAAACATTTTGAGTCACAAGCTATTTCTTCTTAATTTCGGTCATCCGAGGACAGTACATTTTTCATTTGGGTCTCGAACTGAATAAACTCAAGATACTCTGACCTGGATTCTTAAACTATGGTTTGGGACCCAAAGTGGGAATATCGCGAGATATGAGTAAACATTCAGAATCATACACGATTTCTTCATCATTTTGGTCGTTTCGGGGAAACAACATTTCTCAGTTGGATCTCGAGATTAAAAATGGTAAAAACCTAAGAAAAAGCAGATGAATCAGTTAATGTAAGTAATTAACCTACCATGAGATAGAGACTTTGTCAAATGGAAGAGTTATTGAGTTTCTTAGCTCACACAGGAGGTTTCAACTCATTCAAAATACAACCCTTTTGAAATGGCAATTCTTTGCCGTGACCCGGATTCAGACCGGGGTTCCTGCGGCCACAACGCAGAGTACTAAACACTATACGATCACAGCGAGCTACCAAAGATTGCTTGTAAAGCCTACTCATGCTCTGACAGAGACCTGTACAAGCTGGCTGAACTCTTCATTTAGCACTCGAAATGAATCAACTGAAGAACCAGCTGAACTTGAGACAGTTGGTACGTTGTAATTCTTTGAAAAAGTTCCCTTTTTCCGTGAAATTGGAATATCTCAATTGCATCCTCCTCACGTCTTTTCTCCTCTCATCACTCCAAATTCTCAAGACTCATTGGTTGAGAAAAGCAGAACACTCTCCACTCTGACCTTTCCACCAATGTGTTCAATGACATGTTTGAAAAGGCTCTGCTGAGATTCGAACTCAGGATCTCCTGTTTACTAGACAGGCGCTTTAACCAACTAAGCCACAGCGCCTGTAGAGGCCAAGTATGTTCCAGGTAAGAACACCGCCACACGTATTTATATCAAACATGTCTCATTCATTTAACCCATATCTCTGTCTTGCAAAATCACGTCACAAAACAGATGTTATTTACTAATATTGGAATCGATATGGACTCCTTCAATTGTCTAGCAACAGGGTTTCTTAAGTTATGTTTTGGGACCCAAAGTGGGCCTGAGTATGTGAGAGGTGGGCAGCGCGATATCAGTAAACATTTTGAGTCACAAGCTATTTCTTCTTAATTTCGGTCATCCGAGGACAGTACATTTTTCATTTGGGTCTCGAACTGAATAAACTCAAGATACTCTGACCTGGATTCTTAAACTATGGTTTGGGACCCAAAGTGGGAATATCGCGAGATATGAGTAAACATTCAGAATCATACACGATTTCTTCATAATTTTGGTCGTTTCGGGGAAACTACATTTCTCAGTTGGATCTCGAGATTAAAAATGGTAAAAACCTAAGAAAAAGCAGATGAATCAGTTAATGTAAGTAATTAACCTACCATGAGATGGGGACTTTGTCAAATGGAAGAGTTATTGAGTTTCTTAGCTCACACAGGAGGTTTCAACTCATTCAAAATACAACCCTTTTGAAATGGCAATTCTTTGCCGTGACCCGGATTCAGACCGGGGTTCCTGCGGCCACAACGCAGAGTACTAAACACTATACGATCACAGCGAGCTACCAAAGATTGCTTGTAAAGCCTACTCATGCTCTGACAGAGACCTGTACAAGCTGGCTGAACTCTTCATTTAGCACTCGAAATGAATCAACTGAAGAACCAGCTGAACTTGAGATAGTTGGTACGTTGTAATTCTTTGAAAAAGTTCCCTTTTTCCGTGAAATTGGAATTTCTCAATTGCATCCTCCTCACATCTTTTCTCCTCCCATCACTCCAAATTCTCAAGACTCATTGGTTGAGAAAAGCAGAACAGTCTCCACTCTGACCTTTCCACCAATGACATGTTTGAAAAGGCTCTGCTGAGATTCGAACTCAGGATCTCCTGTTTACTAGACAGGCGCTTTAACCAACTAAGCCACAGCGCCTGTAGATGCCAAGTATGTTGCAGGTAAGAAAACCGC